>NC_060161.1:444328-452185 GCF_021292245.1 Micropterus dolomieu | reverse complement strand
CCTGACTGCCATTAGGTACTGAGATGAGATCCTCAGACCCCTTGTGAGACCATATGCTGGTGCGGTTGGCCCTGAGTTCCTCCTAATGTAAGACAATGCTAGACCTCATGTGGCTGGAGTGTGTCAGCAGTTCCTGCAAGAGGAAGGCATTGATGCTATGGACCGGCCCGCCCGTTCCCCAGACCTGAATCCAATTGAGCACATCTGGGACATCATGTCTCGCTCCATCCACCAACGCCACGTTGCACCACAGACTGTCCAGGAGTTGGCGGATGCTTTAGTCCAGGTCTGGGAGGAGATCCCTCAGGAGACCATCCGCCACCTCATCAGGAGCATGCCCAGGCGTTGTAGGGAGGTCATACAGGCACGTGGAGGCCACACACACTACTGAGCCTCATTTGGACTTGTTTTAAGGACATCACATCAAAGTTGGATCGGCCTGTAGTGTGGTTTTCCACTTTGATTTTGAGTGTGACTCCAAATCCAGACCTCCATGGGTTGATAAATTTGATTTCCATTGATAATTTTTGTGTGATTTTGTGGTCAGCACATTCAACTATGTAAAGAAAGGAGTATTTAATGAGATTATTTCATTCATTCAGATCTAGGATGTGTTGTTTTAGTGTTCCCTTTATTTTTTTGAGCAGTAACAGCCAAAGGCATTGGTAAATATAAACTAAATCAAATGAATACAAATATTGAACACAGATTTATTGGTGATAAAAATTAATACATGCATCTTCATGATTTACTGTGTGTGTTTCCCAATATCTAATGTAGATTTCAGATTTCTTTTTAATCACTGCTTTTTTTTGTGGAAAAACTGGGTAGTTCTTAATCTTTAGGCCTTAAAAATATATACAAATGAAACAATGTGAAAGAAAAAACACTTGTTTTGTGAAACTAATCACAACTCATTGTGATATGTGATGAGGGGCCACACATATGATGCTTCATTTTAAGCGTTTGTTACGAAAAAATTATTTTACCTGTTAAACAAACCGGGAAACCATTTTGTGACAGTAGGATGTTTTTAATAGGATTTTTCTCTGATTTATTTTATGATTATAAATCATCAAGAACTTGTTCATGCTAGATTAGATGCCAGATTTCCATACAGAGAGAAGAGAAGGATAAATAGGAAGACAGATGAGAAACACTGAGACTAAGGGTTCAGCTAAATGAGATGCTGGATTTCTGGATATAGAAGAAGACAAAGCTCACTGTCTGACTTTGTGTTATTTGTGATATCATCTCTGAGCTCACATCTACAGCACATGTCCATTTAAAAGCATACAGGAAACATACTATGTGCATGACAGAGTATTACACAGTCATACACAAAAAATACAGAAAGAACACATGGTCTCTCTCACACACAGGCAGCGTTACACAGGAGCAAAATAATGGAACTACACACATACAAACATTGTCATAGCACATACACACTCTTAATGTTGCCGCTTCACACAGAAGTGGATGTGGGTACACACTCGTACAGACACATGCACAAAATGCATCGCACACAGACGCACAATCACTGCACACCTGCCACACAACATTAATGAGGGAATCTCTCACTTACACACACATACACATCAAGTTGCACTACACACTGGCACATATAAAAACACATGTATGAAGTCGCAGCTGCACTAATGCCCACAGCAAATTCAACAGCAACATGTGCAGACACACAAAAACAGACTCATTAAACTCAAACAGACACGCAAAAAGCAGTGCACTTGGCCACATTGTAAATGTAGAAATGGCCCACACACACCCCATTAACATCTACACACACACTGAACTTTAACACACTATAAATGTAGGTCTCTCAACACACGCATGCACATTCACACAGAGGAAGGATGTGGTGTCCACGTGGCTGTGTGGTTTTAGGCTCAGCTGGATCAGCATGAGGTGAAGGAAACTGGAAACTTTCTTTCGTATTCTTTCCACCCTATCTCTACGTATTCCCTTTTTCCATTTCTCTACAATTTAAAGGCACTTTATGGATTTGGAATATTCATGTACATAATAATATGAAAATGCACCGATTACAATCATAAATGGGTCGATCATTTCAAAGTAATTAATCTCGAATTTTAAGTTTAGCAAAGGATAAAGAGGATGATATCTTTTCCCTCTCCCTTACAATGCTGTCAGGCCTTTTTTGCTCACAACCACTTATTTTACTTTTCCTCTCATCCCCCTTTTACACCCCCTCCACTCCCGCCTCCTCGGGACATTTTAAGCCATTATAAAGCCTGGTTTGGCAGCCCTGGTGTGTGTTCATGTGGTGCCGCTCTATAAAAGACCAAGATTGAAGCTTTGTGGAAAATCCTCGACTTCCTTCTTAAATACACCCGGCATCACTGTCCATGGTATCAGGAGGGAGAAAGAAGGGGAGAAAAATATGGAGGGAGAAGAAGGACGTGGGGACGAAAGGAGTTAAGGAAAGACTGAAGTTCTTAAGGAAAGGAGGCAGAGAAGGGAGGAGGAGAACGATTGTGGCTTGAAGGAAAAAAATATTGGTCTCTGAAATTATACTTACTGTTGGTCTGAGGAGGAGGAGCAATATGAGAATAAATATGGAGGAATATAGAGAGTAGAAAAAGAGGACAAGCAATAGGGGAGGGAGAGTGTAAAATCATTCCCCTAAAACAGACCAAGAGCAGGAGGAAAAATGTATCAAAGTAAAAAAGCATCATCTGATTACAAAATTTCTGTCCAAATCAAATGTTCAAAGGCCCTAAAAGAAGAAAAATAAGAGAGCAACAAAGTCTTCATGGCACAGAGAGGAGATTTAGCCCTTGACTCTCTAATTCAACTCGTGATTTTTGTCTTTTTTCAGAATCAAACAAGTTGTCTTGATAAAATGTAGCGTGTTATTTCAATTTTGACACTCTGACTTGCGCTTTTATTTGTTCGCTTTGGCATTATTAAATAATCTGATGCCATTCATCCGGGGAGGCTTGACACGCTGGCCTCACATCCACACATCACAATCATCCCAATTATCATAAAGTTAACTGACAAAGAGACAGAGACAGAGAGGCTGACACTAGACATTGAGCTGGAGAAAGAAACTCAGTAAGAGGTAATGGGCTCCATATGTGTCTGAGTGCCACATTTAAACCCCCATATCTGTCCTTTCCACGTCTTCCTGTGACTTCCTGCGAACAGCATTCCACTGAGGACAGACACACAGATGCATTAAAAGCTGTGTGGGATTGACCAACCATGGAATGCTTGTGTCCTCAAGAAGATACTCAAAGCTCTGTCGCTGCTCCACACATTTGCTACTATAAACTAATCCTTTGTTTTTATTCTTGAGGGCATACTCATAGTCCTCATAGTATGTTTGGGAAGACACAGACCTGTGAATCCACAGAAATATTTGCCCCACTCTTGCTTTGTGTTGCAATGTAAGACTTTATAAAGTTGTATAGAATTGTTTTTATTTTGTTATTTATCCAAATGAAACCTCAAATAAGTCTCACCTTTTTCACACTTTTCTCTTTGTGATTGAAGGTTTTCTAAATTGTGTTTGGTTGAAATTAAAACCTGTATATCTCTTGTTCTTCAGTGGCACATAGAAGTTGGTATTGAAAAGCCAAAGAAACACATTATGAAAGTAGCAATATTTTCTAAAACCTCCTTTACCACCATGGAATGAAGGCTTTCATGTATATTTTATGTTGAGGTTTTGAGAGGTAACTAACTGGACTGGTTAGTTTTTAAAGTAGGAGTAGTTAAAAGAAGCAAGTGAGTTTACATTGACATGGGATTTAATATACTTATTTATCATGTTGTATTGTTTTTCCTGGGGCTTACAGTAGTTTTCTAAAATTATGGATTGTGGAGAACGCAGCACAACAATGCTTCAGTTTTTTTAAATGATTGATTTTTCTCTTTTTATTATTGTTTAGTTAGATTGGCATAAAATTTGAAAAAAAAAAAAACATATGATGACGATGAGAGTGAAATCCTGGTTTTGCAGATGAATGATTTAAACCAATATTAAGTTCAAATGGCTCGTAAATTGGACCGATACTGCAGTTTGTTTTTATTTAAAGAACAAAATACTTGCGAAACACTGTCATCAGGTTTGCCTGCTGTTGGTTCATTCATTTAAATAGCAGTTGTTTTTGAAAATGAAACCACCTTAACTTAGTCAATCAATGACCAGCAGCAGTTTATCTTGGAGTGGCATTTAAGAAAAGTCATTTGAAAATCAACAGTGGAAAATGTGGTGAATTGAATATTGAGTTTGATTGACTACAGTATATAGCATGTGAGATTAGTCTGTTGTTTCCATATGTGCTTTTGTGAATGTATTGATGTTTTCTTTAACTCTTGGCTTTAAGAATTCCCCCTTGAGGAAAATGAAACTGAATTGAAATAAATTGATTTCTACCCCGTGTATACTGTGGTATGCTGCCTCACTGAGTAGACTCGTATGGAAAACTTTACCTTGCATTTAGACTGCTAACCTAGGGGTCTTGCAACATAGCATATCCAATGAGTTTTGACATCAATTTCTAGAGAGTAATTTGAAGGCCAGTTTTAATCTTCCCATGACCCACTTTTGGTCTCAAACCAGACTTTGACAAAGCACTGCCTACATTTTTTAAGGTTCAAAAAATAAGATGCACGTCTGTTTATGTTGGGTCACAACCTGGCCGAGGAATGTTTTCTTTAGACTGGCTCCCAGAGTGGGAGGCTATATTTAAAGCTTTACATACACACCCTGCATTTTGGCATTTCTGACTATGGATCAGGACCCTGAAATGGGTCATGGACCTTTCAAGGATCAATTAAACTGGGTCGCATTGATGAGAGGCTAATTATTCTCAGTTTGCTTCATGGCTGAAAAAGTTGAAGAACCACTGGAGTAGACAAACTCACCCCATGACACTACTAGTTAGTATGACATTTGACTGTCCTTGGGGAAGCATGGAAACAGAAACCAAAGGAGGGAGGGAAAGGCAGAGAGAAGGAAGGCAGTCAGACTGTGTGTTTCTGTCATTATATATAAAGCAAATTAGTCTCCTCGGAATATCAAGCATGTGAAAAACACTAACTCAGATCCCACACAGTCCCAGTTATGACACAAATCTCTGCACAGCATCAACATATTTTCCTGGTACCTGAACCTCCACAAATCCCAGAAGGTTCACTCTTTCACTCGTGAGAAAGTATCACTTAACAATAAATGCAAAACCAATTAACTCAACTTCAGTCAACTTGTGAGTAACATCTGTTTGTATGTATAAAGAAATCTGAATCTGGTTAGAGAGAAAAAAAATTGCAAGTCAGATTTAGCATTTCTTTTTAATTTGTTTCACTTCACAGTTGACTCTTAAAAGTTATGATTTAAAGCTTTAACTGTCAATTAGATAGATTAACTTCCCTAAAGAGCAAAGGCATTTAGTTTAGACATTTCACATACATTACATTAAACAGACATGCTATAAAAATTAAATGGTACATAAAATGAGTGGCCTTGATACAACGATCTGACTCAGGATTCTACGCTGTCTTTTTCCCTCAAGGAGTAGATGTAAATGAAGACATTTAAGAGCACACAGAGAAATTTAGGAGCACAGTGAAACATTTTCAAGTAACAGAGTTTATTAACAAGGAATTTATTACGTACATATTTATACTGTGTGTGTGCGCTCCTTCTCCTTGTGTGCAATTATGCCGTGGAGGACTATGGAAGTGGAGACCCTAGTATGTTAAGGCATACGCTTTTAAACATCGACATCTCTTTTTTTTTTATTTTTTATAAAACACTGATCACTCACTACAGTGATGAATAAACAATATGTATATTTGTAAAATAGACGAGGGAATGTGTTGCTCTCTGGAGGAGGCAGCTAGATGGAGTACAGGCTGGCACACTGGCGTCCTGGCTCTGGCTAAATCTAGTTAAAAGAAAGAGAGCATTGGACTTACCATGAAAGCATTTATAACTTGGATAAATTTTTACGATAAGCTGTTTTATCAAGGAATAAGTGCAAACACAGAACACAGAAGACATCGTTAAAGTTCACTGATTTATTAACAAAATATGAAAGGTGGGTGATGGCGGAGGTAGCTTGACGTGAGCAGGGACAGACAGCAGTCGACGAAGTCCATCCATCCATCGTCAACCGCTTATCCTGCGTACAGGGTCGCGGGGGCTGGAGCCAATCCTAGCTGACATAGGGTGAAAGTCGGGGTACACCCTGGACAGGTCGCTAATCCATCGCAGGGCCACACATAGACAAACAACCAGTCATACTCACACTCACACCTAAGGGCAATTTAGGGTCACCAATCAACCTAGTCTGCATGTCTTTGGATGGTGGGAGGAAGCCGGAGCACCCGGAGAGAACTCACGCAGATGTAGTGGGTCTGACTCTGCGTTGTGTTGTATAGTAAACCAGTACACGCATCTCAGGATTATCTTGTAGCAATTTATTCACTAGTAGCTTCAACAGCATTAACAGGTCTGTAATTGTGAGAATTGTGTAATTGTGAGAAACAAAACATTCAGAGTTTCCCTCCCGTACATGCTCTCAGCTCCTTCCCAGAGAAAGTCCCAGAAGCAAGAGAGCTTATAACATTACAATAAAAATGAACGCTAATAAAATACATAAAATAAGTAAAATACAAATTACATAAATAAATTAGGTTATCATGTCTCTTCCCTTCTTCTATCAGAAAAATCACAATGGAATGAACCATGCCTAAACCCACGTACCTGTAATTGTGGAGAAACAAAACATTCACAGAGTTTCCCTCGCTTACATGCTCTCAGCTCCTGCGTAACATGAGTAAAATCATTAAATTCTTCATGCTAGTAAGCGTCACTCTCCAAAGCACACTCTAGCGGAGCAAGTCACAAAATAGCCTCACAACACGCACATGCTGATTGTTAAACTTCTCCTTCCTTAGCAGGTTTAGACATGCAAGCTAGTATAATTAATTTCAAAACATAACAGTGTAAACAAGGACATTTTTCAAGTGGGTTCAGTGACTTAACTTCATTATTTACAACCAAATAAAATGTAAATAGAAGGAGCAACAAAATGGCGTACCTTCCCAGACAAAGTCCCCGAAGCAAGAGGAAGAGTGCGGTAAGTGCGGTTAGCAAAATAAAGTGTCCACTATACTTCCCGTGGTAAAACTCAAACATTTCCTCTTAAGAAAGAACATCCCCGTCACATAAAGACCATTATAAACGTAAACACATTCATGAAAAGGAACGCATTAAAACCGTTCCATAATGTTTGACATAAATAAAAGGAAAAATAAAAACATCATAGCGGAAATATTAACTGCATCCTTTAAAATAAAACCCCGTGTTACAATATATACTGAAATGTACAGAGTCCTGTCCGCACCATAGCGCAACAACATCACACCGACGTCAAGAGAACATTGTTTCTGTGAGGCCACAGTGCTATCCATCGGACCACTGTGCTGCCCCAGTTGACGAAGTCCAGTTCCAAAAACAGGTTTGGCTGTAGATCCCGGCAGTGCAGTGGCTGGCATGAGTCTTCAAACAAAGTGAATACATCAAATGTTACTAATGGGGCTAAGAAACGTGGAAACACTGGAGACTATTTGGCTGAGATACGCTTTTACGGTGGGTAAGGGATAATCTGGCGATGAGTCACAAGAAGTCCAGGGTATTTAAGCCATGGATGATTGGATGATGAGGTGTGTAGCTCTGCCAGGTGCCCAGCTGTTGTCACACTCACACACAACCACCAACAGACACACAAGAGGGAAGGGGAAACATAGGAGAGACAGGAAAAACCCCAGAGCCACAGCACTGGCTGTGACATTGTGGTTATC
>NC_060161.1:401353-444228 GCF_021292245.1 Micropterus dolomieu | reverse complement strand
AATGAACCATGCCTAAACCCACGTACCTGTAATTGTGGAGAAACAAAACATTCACAGAGTTTCCCTCGCTTACATGCTCTCAGCTCCTGCGTAACATGAGTAAAATCATTAAATTCTTCATGCTAGTAAGCGTCACTCTCCAAAGCACACTCTAGCGGAGCAAGTCACAAAATAGCCTCACAACACGCACATGCTGATTGTTAAACTTCTCCTTCCTTAGCAGGTTTAGACATGCAAGCTAGTATAATTAATTTCAAAACATAACAGTGTAAACAAGGACATTTTTCAAGTGGGTTCAGTGACTTAACTTCATTATTTACAACCAAATAAAATGTAAATAGAAGGAGCAACAAAATGGCGTACCTTCCCAGACAAAGTCCCCGAAGCAAGAGGAAGAGTGCGGTAAGTGCGGTTAGCAAAATAAAGTGTCCACTATACTTCCCGTGGTAAAACTCAAACATTTCCTCTTAAGAAAGAACATCCCCGTCACATAAAGACCATTATAAACGTAAACACATTCATGAAAAGGAACGCATTAAAACCGTTCCATAATGTTTGACATAAATAAAAGGAAAAATAAAAACATCATAGCGGAAATATTAACTGCATCCTTTAAAATAAAACCCCGTGTTACAATATATACTGAAATGTACAGAGTCCTGTCCGCACCATAGCGCAACAACATCACACCGACGTCAAGAGAACATTGTTTCTGTGAGGCCACAGTGCTATCCATCGGACCACTGTGCTGCCCCAGTTGACGAAGTCCAGTTCCAAAAACAGGTTTGGCTGTAGATCCCGGCAGTGCAGTGGCTGGCATGAGTCTTCAAACAAAGTGAATACATCAAATGTTACTAATGGGGCTAAGAAACGTGGAAACACTGGAGACTATTTGGCTGAGATACGCTTTTACGGTGGGTAAGGGATAATCTGGCGATGAGTCACAAGAAGTCCAGGGTATTTAAGCCATGGATGATTGGATGATGAGGTGTGTAGCTCTGCCAGGTGCCCAGCTGTTGTCACACTCACACACAACCACCAACAGACACACAAGAGGGAAGGGGAAACATAGGAGAGACAGGAAAAACCCCAGAGCCACAGCACTGGCTGTGACATTGTGGTTATCTTCTAATTTGTTAATGCTAAGTACTTACTTGTCAGTTATTGTACCCATTCATGCAAGACAGTGAGTTTAACATGCCAAAAGTTTACTCTAGCATGTCAGCCTTTTAGATTACAGTAGGTAGTCTTTACTCACATACTATGCACGTAAATAATATTTCCGGTTCACACATCTCTATTTTTAGGGGCATATGCAAGTGAAATACTCTCACTGTAGTGCCCTGAGACTTGATTAATTAAACTGATATAAGTGCAGAGTAGTGAGTTCAGGAGAAGATGTGAAATTTAGTCTTTGCTACTGGCATTTTACTAATGTAGTAAAGCCATCCCCACCATCTGTCACCAAGATGATCACTATTTATCCATGTTTAAGTCAGCATTTACAGTTGTTATTTTTGATCTAATGAAACTATACATTTTCCAGAAAGGATGACACTCCAATATATCCAGGCAAATGCATACATACAGTTTGTGCCCTGGTTAATTGTTTGCCCCACCCTACTGAGTTCCACCTATGTCTCGTCAGTCACCTCCCTCTTGTGTATTTAAGTGAGTGTCTCCCCATTGTCTCTTCTATTGTCAAACACACAAGTCTTTTCTTAGTGTTGCCCTGTGTTCTTTGGATATTACACCTGTTCTGTTGGACTTCTTTTGGATTCTCTTTTTTTTAGATCACTGCCTGTGCCATCCTGGATTTGTTTGGACTGTCTACCAGATTATGGACATTGGCTCACCCTATTGTAAGCTTGTCCATGTTGTGTTGAGCTGATTATTAAAACCAGTGAACTGTACTGGCTCTGTCTGGTATCTTGCTTTGGGTCCAAGATTCCCTGCTTCTGTCTTTGCTTTGCCGAATACGACAGAATAAAGGGCACATCTCCAGTATACACCTCATCTACAGTACACAGTTCATTTAATCCAACCCACAAGCTGATGCAATACAATTTTAAATGAAGAAATTTCAACCCCCCTTCTTTTAAATCAAACAACCTATTCCTGCCAGATTAGACGGGCAGAACGATATATCCACACTTTCATTCCTCCTGTTGCACACCTCAACCTTGTTTTGGCACAGTGGAATGACCATGAATTTTTTTTGTCCCCAATACAAAGAATTGTGGTAGGATGACCATGGTTTTCAGCTGCATTCTTCCATCTGTTCATCAAATGTCAAATCTGACTTGACATCTAAGACTATTATTTTCATGAAACATGGAGGGGTGATGCGTGTTGGGATAGTTCTCTGGTGGTTTTAAAAGTTTACAGGTTTTGCTAATTTAGACTAAACTATAATTTAAGGTCAGAGACTGAAATATAAAAATCGATGTAACTTCTGTGAATGCAAATTAGGGGCCAGTGTGTTCCTCCAGAAGTGCTTGTCAGATAGTTGAAAAGCTTCGGAACAGCCTGCCTCCACACTTCTTTGACGTTGGATTAAGGTGCGCTATGTCTTTCTTTAACGGCTGAGCCAACATCAACACCCACTTCGCTGCCGTGATTGGCCAGCTGTGTAGAACTCTTCTCTCTAGAGCCCTGTTTTCGCATTTGTTACACAACTATTTCTGTCACTTTTCAGTACAACAATGTGCACCGTCATCCCTATATTTAAACAACATTGCATCACCCCCCTCTCTATGATTGCCGGCTTTTCACTCCGCCTTTGAGTGTAGCTTTTCAGAACAACTATGAATGCTGGTTGGACAACATGTCGTACAATCTAGTTCTGATTGCATGAACCCCAGCTATTGAACAAATTCATAAGCTTTGTGCAGTCGTAGCCACATCTTACTCGTTACCTCCTGACCTTGCTCCATGCTTAAGGTGTCTCTGAAGGTTCTCAGTCCTTCTCTTAGTCCATGCTTAAGATACACTTTTGGGGAAAGATTTTTTTCCAAATTTTCCAGGAGTTGTCTGTAATCATTTGAAAGGCATTCCAGTTTCTCTAGTTCAATGAAAAATTTGTTTCTCCTGTGTAACGTTTACAATGCTGTGGTATTTAGCTGGACAGACACAGACAGTAAATGTGTAACAGGATTGTTTGTTTTTTAGCAGGAGTCAAGGAACAGGGACAAAAGAACCAAAATTCTCTGTGTGTTTGTGTTTTGTCTGACTGACAGAGCTGCAGCCAGTGAGTCTTTGGGTGAACTTGTACAAGACTTCTGAAGAGTGGAAAATCATTATATTGTCACTTCACATTAACTCTAGGCTGAAAGAGTATGAGAGGTTGTGTTTCTGTGTGAGAGAGGAGGGGGGGTGGGGGGCTTTTATCAGACAAACTTGTGAGATTTTCCTGTTCTCTTTCTCTCTCTCTTCCTCCCCCTTCTTCCTCATATCTTTGATGATGTCACTGCTAAAGGAGCAAAAACCAAGTTTGAAAGAGACACTGAGAGGTTTCATGCTAGTGCAAGGCAGCAACTCAAACAACAGTATCTCTCTTGAAATTTAGCTTTGGCATCAAAGTGTTAGCCATGAAAAAAGCAATGCTATTTGTATTTGAGGCTTGATGAGTGCAAGCTGTGTGACATTGAAAGCCAAATACTAAAATAAATGTTTTTTTTGTTGTTTTTGAGTTACAGGCCATTGAGCTTTATCATGAGGGCAACAGTCCTCTAACAGCTTAGCAGTTGGCCTTCACAACATGAAAGCTAAGCAGCAAAAGATAGCCTGTGTTGAGGGCTGGAATGGCATTTCCAGAAACAATGCCAAATTACAAAGGAGAGGCTTCTCTGTTCAGATGGGGTGGTTTGGTGGCCAAATGTAAACTATTTGAAGAGCAATTAACCCTTTCAGAGCAGAAAGCAACATAGTCAGTAAACTTTCCATACCAAGGGTGTGAGTTGGGCCCATAGACTCTGTATGAAAATGCTGCGATCGGCCGCAAGTCGTTGAGCCACACTGGTGGTGTTTTTCTACTGTACCACAAAGCAATGTAAAGTTGTTTACCTTGATGATGTGTAGACGGTGTGCTAGTCACAAACTGCAGTAAAAGCCTGTCACCTGCAGCCTTTTTCAGCTTACTGTGGTTGACCTGTTTAGACTTGTTTTCATGAAAGAATAGCATCACTAATGAAGCTCTGCTGAGTTTGTGACAGACACGTTGCATTTTCTGAAACATCTACACAATAAAAGCATCCTGCCAGTTTGCAAGTGGAAAGCTCTTAATGTGAAGCAGTGACTGCAGGAAAGGTTTGGTTTGCATCAGCAGTAATTTAGCCCAGCTCCGATACGGCTGAAAGCGATCAGTAAACAGTAAAATAAGGCTGGTGCTGAAAGTACTAACAGGAATGCAGTGGAACTAAACTCCAAACCACAGAGATTCAATTAATCTCGTGTTTGTGTGCGTGTTTGTGCAGAAACTACCTTTAAAGCCTTACACAATTAAAGCTCAATGCTGCAAAGCTAAAAAGAAAATGAGCAGTTAGTAAAAATCCCTACGTCATTGGGAGTCTTTTAAGCATGAAAGCAAAATGGCATATTAACTAGCTGGCATTGCATGTGTGCCAGATACTATAGAGAGAAAAGGCAGTGCAGACCTAATCAGATTTTGCTATTTATTTTTTTTTTATTAACTTAGCTATCTGAGGTAGTCTGAGCACTTTAAGCATGAAAGCCTAACAACCAAAGAGAATATGTTGTAGGGGGAGGTTTCAGTCAAAAGGATTAATTAACACTAAATGGCTGTTTTAAGATAAGAGGACTCTTTCTTACCAAGGCCAAATGAGTCTGTTTGATCCAACATCTCACCCTTTCTCACTCTTTTTATGTGTGAGATGGTGTGTGTTTGTGCATGTGTGCGAGAGAAAGAGAGCGTGCAAATGAGTGGATGTGTTAGAAGAGCTCTGGAAAAAAAATTAAAGAAAAAGAGCTGCCTTCTTCATAGCTGTCCAAAAAAATTCACTAAGTCATTCAGCATGTGCCAACCCTCCAAGCCACAATAGACACCCCAGAGGAAACTGTGACTGCTGTCACTCCAAGACCGTGCTCAGGAATGCACACAACACTAACAGTTTTAAAGTGAAAGAGAAAAATACAAGAGGGGGTCGCTGGAAAGCCAGAGAATTGGCAGATAGGGAAATGCAGAGACAGTGCTCATTTGAATGGGAATTTAAACTATTAGAACTCCTGCCCTGTGACCAAGCTCATATACATCAATAAATCATATGACTGTGTGAGAAACATAGTTTGGGACCTAGAGGTACTTTGAACAGGTATTTATGACTAAAATACTGTTTAAATCAGTGTACCAGTGTAGAGTTATGTAGTAGGTGAGGTACTCATCTATTTCCACCTGATGGATAGTGCAAACAAATTCCCAGAACAATTAGAACTGTTTCTCAGAAACACGGGACAGATAAGATTTAGTCGTTTATATATACTTTTTCAATAAAACAGTAGGTCAGACTGTGTCTCACCTCTCTACCTTTTGGGTTGACTATCTGACACAGCTTCCTTGATAAGGATGAACTCTGTGGTCCATTTCCTAGGTAACCGGAGGTCTAGATTATCTTTATTTTGTTTCATACAGACTGACTGTCTGTCTTTAGAAAGTTTTGCAAGTTATTTGAATGACACACAATGTGGCCCTTGACCTCAACCTTTGTTGGAAAACCATGACCTGGATGACTGAGAATTGTGTCTTGTTTTGAACCAATGTCCAATAACCAATAGTAGAATCTTCACACAAGTATAGATGGGTGAACAATAACCTTATTTGAACACAGTGAATCCCTGTAGGTCTAGGACGGATACATACTTTGGTTTGAAACTACACTGTGTTTCTCACTCTGTACTGCTTTTGCTAGTCCCCCAGCTGGGCTTCGATAAACAATGCTGTGTAAGACATCTTGAGATTCCTAAGATGATCTTCTCCAAATAAGACTCACACCGCAATTTACATCACAACATTCAGTATTAACAGCAAATTGTACTAAAACATTTGACTGTCAGTACAATAGATGCAGTAGCTGTTGGGACATCAACTACACACATTTATATAAACTGTGCAGTTTCTGTGTAGTGCGGTCAGACCCTCTGCAGCGGCTGTGAAGGAACAGACCTCTGGGTTTTACAAAATCCCTCACGGTGAAGCTGGAGTGTGTGGAAGCTGACTCAGAGATGCAGGAGTATAGCAGAGATTAAGCTAATGTATATGCAGGTGTGCAGAGCACAGCCACGTCTTTTGAGTTTTTTTTTAAATACACTCGCTGCTCGGCCTGATTAACATTTAAAGTAGATGCAGTACTCCTACCTCCAATACTAATTACTATGGTAAAATATAGGATGAGAGGAACGGAGCATTACTTATTAAAGTTATATGTATCCAAGAAAGGTTTGCTGAGCATGCATGCTGCTTTAAGGAACACCTTATGGTACATTCAGGTCATACACACACTACACACACACGCACATTTGTGAGCAGACCAGTACAGCCTCTGTCCTCCTCTGCTGCCTGGTTGAAATGCTACAGTAGTAATATCTCACTTAATGTTAGTGCAGATTTAAAAGGTCATATATTTATGATGTTTTTGACACCAGATTTGCTTAAAGATCAAAGCTTTCAGCATCTTTTTTAATCTGTGAGGATGTGAGAGGACTCAAATAGTGGTCTCCTGAGTTAAAGTCCCATCCAGCGTCCAGAATTGACTCTAGAGGGGTAACTACAGCGTCATATTTTAAAGTGGAGGCCCGCTGCTCAAGCAGAGGTATTTGCTGACTTTACGAGACAATGTTTGTCAGTGAATAATACCTTATAGAATGAAATTATGGCATTTTAAAATAATAATAAACACAACTGCTAATGAAGCAAACACAATCAGCTGTGCTACATGTTAATTATAACAAGAAAAAATTACACTTTAAAATGCTTTAGCACTGTCTGAGTCATCACAACCAATCAGAAAGGGACAAAGCAGATTCCACCAAGTTATATAATACATTTAAAGTTGACTGCTTTATTTACAGTCTACCTGAGAATTGTCCATTTTTGCTCTAGCAGCATTCTGTGGCAGTGAGATATGGGATATTTAATTGCTAATGAATCTGAAAATTGTGACACCAATACAATTTAATGTTTTTAAGAAAAAAATAGCTGACATGCTTACTGCAACCTAGAACTGCAGCCATCCAAACATCAAGTTATTTGGCTGCATTAGCAAATGCTGAGGAAAGTAATCTGTTATTTTTATAGCATGCTGATCTGGCACACAATATAAACTGTCTAACCAGTGTTTTTAATATACTGTATACTTGAATAACTTGTTTTATTTAGGGTTTATAAAGAGTTTGCTGTCATTTCTTTCATATTGTTGCATCATTGCTAAACTTCTGGGAAAAACAGTATCAGAATCCAGGAAGCTGGACTTTGAAGCCATGGATAAAATTATTTGAGTATCATCTTTTGGAATGTTGCTCAAATAAATTCAGAATGAAAATAAGAGATTCAATTAATAAATACTGAAAATATTCTGGAAATAACAACCAACCAGCACCTGAGCCTGTAAACCCAGAGCAGCAGCATGGACCCCTCTGCTTTACCATCATTTTAATAAATAAATAAGTTATGTGCACGGAAAAGGAAGTGAGGGTCTTTAATATTTGATCACCTGGGACGTGTTGCCATAGCGACCCACCTGTATGATTTTGAGTGGCAGCTGTCATAAGAGATGAGGAGAGACAAACAGATGGAAATAGAGAAAGGAGAACAAAGGTCAGGTATATATAAAAAAAAGAGCAAAGAAAGAAGAGAGAGAGACACAAATGCAGAAAGAGAAGCAGAGAGATTTTGAAAGACAAAAAACAGAACAGACAGTCTGAAATTGATATAGAAAGAGACGTGGGGGGGGGGGCTTACGCATAGCACACATACACTTGGTCAACGGATAGATGGGTAGGTGACAGATGGACAAAGAGACGGCTGGACAGACACACAGACAGATTACTCCGTGTGCAAGAAGATGAATGCAATTATCTGTTACCTAGATAAACACAGTCTGCTCAGTATAGAGCCAGACTGACAAACAGATACAGAACATACAGCATTATAGGAAAAGGGATGACCCCAGAAAGTTTCCTGGAAGTCATTGACTTCAACATGGAACCCTTCAGGTATAGTATTATTACTGTGTAGTATAGCAAAGGAGCTGTCTTTCTTATTGAACTACTGCTCTCCATTAAACACAATCTGCAGTTGATCAGAGGATGACTAATATATTCAAAGCCAATAAATCAGAAAAAGTCCATCAGTCATAATCTACACTGAAAAACATGGCAATACTGGTTAGTATGGGCAGGCAGTAGCTGATGATAGGTTGCGAGATTACAGATAAAATATATAAATCTAAGAAATGCAGTAGCCTTTGGCTGCCTTTGTCAGTCATGGGACACTCAGTTGGGGATGAAAGCTAAAGGTCATATTTGTTTAAGAAGGCAACTTGTCCTTTGGGCTTTGTGGTATGATGGGAATGTGAGTGGTTTACGTTGTATATGACCCAAGGTTCAAATCCGGCAAAGAATATGTTTCCTTTTAGTTTTTAAAAAAGGCTGGGTTTCAGTATTAAATTACAGATGATTAACCTTAGAGGGTATCTTCAGGCTTCCAGGCAAAAACAATGTTATCTTTAGGAGTTGCAGATATTGGTTCAGATACAAGCTCAAATACATTTACTAGTGTTTATCAGCTTTGTATTGTTTAAGTCAAGTGGAGGGAGAGAGTTTAACTACCTTAATCTCTCACATGATCCGCATATTTTTTTTCCCAGTAGTCACTCACCCTGCTCAAATCATATTCACTTATGTGTCTAGAAATGAAAATTGTGGCTCGACCTTGTAAAAGGTTATTGTCCTCTGTGAAAATGGAGTCCAGGATGTCCAAGGTGTTCTGCCATTTACACAAAATCTAATAAGACTTTATTAGGCCATGGTAAGATACAAGATTTTTTAGGGTGACTCCAATTTTACACATCACCATAAAGTTTTAAAATATAGAGACATCCTTTTCTTCAGTGCCACAGTGTCTACAGATATTAACCCGATAAAAATGCCCCAAGCTGTTCCCTTATTGGTTTAAGTCAGGAACACTTTTCTCTCTTGCATCTGTCCTTATTGATTTAGTTGGCTATGATGCATATTTTTACATAAAAACCTGATGCAGCTGTGAACTATTTGTCATTTTGCTTGGACCCATTTAAAAAGCTGACTTTGAAAACCACAATCATGTAGGTTTATTTGTTTTTTTTATCTCTGTTCACCAGTGATTATAACACACCAAGCGCCACATACCATGCATTCTCAGCCACAAAATTTGATAGGTCAAAGAAGTATTCAAACCATAGTGATGTCTCATAAAATACAGCTAGCTGTGTTTGATTAGATGCTTTTGCAATGAAGGGGCTATCTTATGATCTTCCTTGCTTTATCCTGCTTTTTATTGTCATGTGCACATAAGCTTCCTCCCTAGGAAGTTTTTCCCTGAGCACATGTGTGGCAACTGTTGCATAAAAGCCATGATACCCAGGAGGGCAGGTTCTTGTGCTGTTGTGGGTACTTTGTTGTTGCCGACAGTAGGCGTACGTCTCTAAATCACTGTCATACCCATAATCACAGTAAAGAATGCTCTCTCAGGTATTATTACAGTAATAACCCACAACAGGCTGTGGTAAATGGAAATCATATTTCAGTTAAGTGTGCTGACTGCTTGACAGAAGAAAACTCCACACTCTTTCAGGATATTATCTCAACTTCTCATCATGCTCACCAGTTTATGAAACACAAAGATGTTTTGCTACAGTGCGGGCTCCTAAACCTGGCGAGTTATGACGCCGCCACCTCAGCTCTGATAGATTTTCCATGCAGCACAGCCCAGAGCAGGTTATTGGTTTTATAAAATGGGTGTATATGTCGGTGTCTATGCCCTGCCATCCGTCATGTTGCTGTGGTTAACATGCCAGAAATCCCCATCTACAAGACCCCCCCCCCCCACACACACACACACACACACACACACAGATCTCCTCTGATTCTCATAGCTCTGTGTACATCTGTCTGACCGGCAAAGATTAGATTGAGGCACTCCAGGTAGAGAATCAGTGTGTGTGTGTGTGTGTGTGAGAGAGAGATGTCAGGGGAACTCAGTTGATTTAATCTCTGCTCTCCTCCCTTTAGAAATACTGGAGATGTGATGCGCACATCATCCCACACACATTTTAAAGGCCTCATTTAAATCCACCAAACTAAACAGGAATTTGTTAGATTTTGAATGTTAAAGAGGTTTAGCAAAACAGTGCCCTTGCGCACGCACACGCACACGCACACGCACACACACACACACACACACACACACACAAACACACACACACACAGTAAGGTTTGTGCCTTCAGGCTTAGGTGCCCTAACAGAAGACATTTCACTCTGGAGCCAAATTAACACCTTCCTCTCCCTCTTTCTCTCTCAGTAAAACTGATCCACTGTTTTCTCTCTCAGGTAGGATTCCTTCCTGCTGCTGTCTTTTCAGCTCTCACTTTCACTCTCTCTCTGTCATACCACTAACATACGAATTTCCTCTCTACCACACACCTGCTGTCTCTGTCAGCAACACACACACACACACACACACACACACACACAATCAAGGACACAACACAATGATAGTATATCATTCGTTGTGTAACTTGAACATCATAGTGAGACTGCACTGTGTTGCCTGAGTGGAGTTTAAGCAAAGTCCTTTTAGGCAAGTCCTGCCACTCAGCAGCCATCTTGGCAACGCCTCCGGGCAGCTATTTCGGACTAACAAGACCAGGCTCCTATCTAAATGAATGGGGAGAGAGCCAGAACTGCACTTATACAGGTCACTGGGACATAAAAACTACATGAGTAGAATCAGCATTAAAATCTGATTATACTCGCTGAAAAAGTTTGACAACTTTGCCCCAAAATAAGGTTTAAAAAGCGTTTTTCTCGATTGGTTATACTTTTATTACGCATGCGTCACCACTTCCGTGCATGTGTAGTACAAGTAATACGTACCCTTACGTCAGAGGTACCATATGATTGGTTGAAATATGATTCCCGCTTTGGCTGTTAAAAACAGACAAGCGGAAGGGGCGCGATAACCGCCATCTTTATCGTTACGGGCTTTCCCCATAGAGTTGCATTGGGAATGTGATTGAGTGGCGTGTCTCTGAGTTTAGTTAGTTTATATGAACAAAAGCCTTCCTGGTCTGTAGAGCATGTGTACATACAATATGCATATTCACCTTCTGTCTCAGTGTTTACATTTACTGCAACAGCAACTGAAAAAAATAATAATAATTCAAGACTTTATAACTTTTAAAAGAAAAAAATTACACATTATTCCTCTTTCAAATGAAAAGATCAATACATACCAGAGGTGTGGACTCGTCACATGGCTTTGACTCGAGTAAGACTGCAGTCACAAATTAGACTCAACTTGACAAATTAAAGAAGACTTGCAACTCAACTTTGACTTTAACACCAATGATAGTTAAATAATTAAGCACACACACGCACACACACACACACACACACACACACAGAGCCCCCTCAGTAGCCCATCTGCCCCCCAAAGCAGTCAATCAGGGGAAAACACTAAACTAGATGGCGTTTGAAGTTAATATTGTTGAATTACAATTACTTGGGCTTTTTGGGATTTTGGGGTGATGCATATATAATAGGTTTTAAAAACAAAGCATTCAAATTTAAAAGTTCAATAAATGAATGATGTTATCTTAGTCAGTGAGTAATCATGTTAAATAATTTTGACCTCAATATTGACCAAAATAATAGTGATTATGATTTTTGTCATAATCGAGCAGTCCTACATCAACACTTCATTTAAGTGATAACATTATGTGACATTTCTTGTGTGAAACGGCACCTCTGCCTTTTTTCTGTATAGGTGCTTTATTCAATATAGTTTTTATTTTTAACTTTTGTTAAAAATGTGAAATTGTATTACATTTGGTGAAAACCACATTATGTCTTGTTAAGGACTCGAAACAGGACTTAAGACTTGACTTGGGACTTGAATGCTAAGACTTAAGACTTACTTGTGACTTGTAAAACAATGACATGGTCCCACCTCTGATACATAAAGTAATAAAATACAAATACTCTATCTCAATTCAGTACACTTGTTTTATACGCTGCCACAGCCATATCTGGTCTGGCATGACCAGTAGCCTATGGTGGCTAATGTAGTGCAATGTCAGTAAACTTGCTAAGTTACTAAAGCTGTGTAGCTGACATTACTGAATCGGTTTACTCTGTTTATGAGTCTTCACTTCACGTTTCAGCATTTACCATTGTCTTGTAAAAAAGAAGCAACCCTGGGTATGATTCATGCAGAGTCATCCGACAACACATACCCAGTGAAAGACAAACAGAAGAAACAACACAATTCTTGAAATTAACCACATTAAAGGAGCACCGAGCGACCAATGAATTTGCTTCTTCTGTGTTTGTACCTGGTTTATCAATCCTATATTTTGTCTATATTGTCTTTTTGAGGATAAAAAAACACCTTTGAAGAGGAGGTAGGCAGACTATTTAAAAATATTCCAATGTACCATCTGTTGTTTTCTCTCATGACTAAATCTATTCTAGACTGATGAAAGACAGGGACAGTTGACAGTCAGCGAGAAAGACGGTGAGAGAGTCAAAATGCCACAATGAACTTTATCACATTTTCACTAATTGTATGTAAAGCAAGTAAAATCCCTTTGTGTAATATCCATAGAAAATAACATTACAGATGGCATCTTGCTCAGGACCACAGGACTGCCCAATCGACTGTAATGAACATAGTTGGTCATGTAACATTGTTTAATGGTATGCCTGTAGACCCCTTCTGACAGGATTTATGTCTCTGGGGGGAGTGTGGTGATATTAATACTTCATGCGCTGTTCAGTGTATCCCGTTAATCCTGTCCTGAGCACCCACATGAGATTGAAATCGCAGCATCAATCATGTACAGTTTTTTTGCACACTCATTGGTACTCCAGTAATTCAGGTCCTGTCTAGATATTGACCTTTTGTTTTAATGTGTAGGCCTATCTGTCAGTATTTGCACATGAAGAGCTCATAGAATTCATAAACTTTGGATACCTTTGGATCTGTCTGGACTGCAATGAAGGAATATTAAACAGTCTTTGGAAACCCTTATACAACGTTGATACAGCCCAGGAAAAAGGAAGCTCTTAGAAGAGAAACAACAGCAGGAAAATGTTCTGTAGTAATGTCAGCTAGAGGTTCCTCAGCTATCGCTGTCTGCCTTCATCTGCCTGATTTTATTTGTAGTAAGCTGGAGAGGGTGTTGTCTATTATTGTAATTTAGCATTATTTAAAATACCCAGAAAGATGAGTCCAGTTACTGAGGAGTACGTACCTAAGTTTATCACCCACATCTCCCTGGAATATTCACCTCGTCAGAGTGGGGCTTCTGATTTTTATCACACCCATAAATTACTGAAGGGGATGTTAACATCCCTGTCTGTTTCCAGAATACATTTACCTGCAAAGTATTTGATATGTATGAATATAAAGTGTTCAGAAGAGGATGTTACTTTATTAATTGACAGATGATGCAGGAGTTCAGGTCATGCGCTCAGTCACTATTACATTTAAAGATCATAGATTAAAATGACTGAATCAATCCATAAACACATTTCTAGACCTTTAATGGAAATGCTGTACAGGGACAGTGATTTTCTCCTGCTACCCAGAAGCATTAATGTTAGCTTAAAACCAACCAAATTGCTGTCATACTGGGGGATAATGAACAAAAAATTTGACATTCAATTAGTGTAATGTTCCCACTGTTAATGTTGAGTATTATTCAATGTACAGTTTTACAATGCCTACACATTATTGTATCTTTCTTGGCTTAATCCTTTGTTTCCATGCTTTACAGTGCTTCTAACTTGTATTTAATCTTACTTGGTATAGCTGTCTCATGGTGCACTGGTGCAGTGCACTGCTGCATACTCTCCTCCTCCTCTGCAGCTGCACAAAGTGACATAATGATAACTTATGTGGAGTGATACAAATGTTGTACTGACTTTAAATGTATATAAAATTATAACGATTTCCTGATTCTCGCAGCATTGCAAAAACAATCTACAATTAATGAACAAATTTCTGTGCGTTAGTGTCACCGAGACAAATCCCCATCATACAGTGACGATCAAACATTGTTTAAAATACAATATAGATGTTGTATTTGATGTTTGTTTGCTTCGGCAGCCAGCCACGGATAACTATTTGTCATTCATAACACATCATAGATGAGGTGAGAACATCTCTGAGCTCTTAGCACCTTCCCACTGATGGCTGTGAGTAGGGGGTGTTGTGTGATCCCATCATAACACACAGGCCTGAATAGACAGTCACTCTCTATCTGCATCTTCAAATCCATTGTATACTGTACGAGCATCTATCTATTCATTTATCCATCCATCTGTTTATCTATCAAAAAATGTTATTATGTTTAGTGTCACTGTGTGAAATACCACTTAGAGCCCCCCTGAAACACAAGCAACAGCTCCTAAGGTGACGTTACATATATTGGGTGGTAGTGAGTCTTCTGAATTAGCATGAAATATGGAAGGCGTGAAATATGTCATGAGCATTATGGAGCATGCACATAATTCCTGAAGCGCTAAAACTGGCAGAGCTTGCAGACTCCTACAGACTTTGGGGATAATTTAAAACAAAATGGTTCTAAACACTGACAGTGGAGGGATTTACAGAGTTTGATGTCAGTTTCTTTCCCCTTATCCCCACAGCATTCACCACCAGTTATTCGTTTTCTCTTTGTCTTTCTTTTTGTCTGTGTCCCTTTCTTTTTTTTCCTCTCCATGTGTCTTCTCTTGTCCTTTGCTTTTCACCCCTCAAATCTTTCTTCCTTTCTCAACACCAGTCTTTTTGAATTTTTCTTCAGTAAGTGCTCTGGGTGGAAAGTCAGAGATGTTAGAATGAAATCAACCTCACTTTTGCTCTGTGTGTGTGTGTGTGTGTGTGTGTGTGTGTGTGTGTGTTCACATGTGTGAGCGAGCAGAGCTGTTAAAGTGAGATTGATCCATTGGCTTCAGCTGAGAGGGGTAGAGAGGTCGGCTGAGTTTAATTCCTACCAGTTTGGTCGCCTCCCTCTGAGAAATGCCAATAGGTTGGCCAAGTTTCTGCTGCGACAGACTGCTAGCTTCTCACAGAGAGGAGTGGCAAGCTTGGCCAGGTTTCCATTCTAATAGTTTATCCCTCTTTTATTAGGCAAACTTTGGCCATGTTTCAAATCCCGGTAGAAGGGCAGACTGTTGGCCTGTTTTCAAATAATTGCTCCTTTTATTACAGAGGAACAGGGAGGCAGAATTTCTTTCCTTGATGCCCTGAAAGTCCTTCTGTAGCTTAACTTTACTCTGCATTTGGTCATCACTCTTCATCAGGAAGCCAAATCTCTTTAGTTTTTGCTTTTTACGTTTTGATGTTACTTAATTCGACAGCAGCCTGTTGGCCATATCCGCTGTTATACAGTACATTTTTAAATATCTAACAGCTTTGCAATGAATTGTTACCAAGCAATGCTGCAACAGCCACTTCTGAAGCTTTTGATTGTTAAGTAGGTCTACAGCTGTCACATTTAATGTGTGAAAAGATCTATCCTAGACTCTAAAACTATGACAAGGACAATCAATTAAAAACCTACATTCATCAGCCATTACAATTCAATCATCAAATCATCCTTGTGCCTTGGTAGCCCAGTGGTCCAAAGGGCAACACATGTTGGCAAATGCTTTTCTGGAACAGAAACACTTTCAGATTTGGTCCCCAGGTTGGCAAATCTTGACTGTACTACCTTGACTATTATGTCAGTGCGGCGTGTCCGGTGTGTGCAACAGTTGTCAAATGACACCACACTGGTGTGTGTTGCTGTTAAGGCCCATATCATGCACGCAATATTTAAAAAAAAGAGGCAGGCATTGACTAAAATACCACGAAGCTGTTCCAGGATAAAAGTCACGTCAGGTGGTTGACATTTAACAGAGCATAATAGAATTGACTTGCTAATTTATGTGCAACCAATGAAACAGTGAAACTTGAAGTAAACGGCTTCTTCCAAAGACAACACACATACATTTCTTTTTCTTTTTTTTCTTGAACAACACCACAGTTGTCTATTTAAAATGAGTGTCAGGCATTTAAAACAATGCTACTACCTGCAACTATAGTCTGAATGTGAAATACAATAAGCACAGTATAATGACCTCAAAGTGTGGTAAAGTGCTTTTATTGAAACTTGTAATGTCTCTGAGGGGGAGAGGATGAAGAAGGCGAGAGATGGAGATGACATTAACAGAGACAAATGGAAATATTAACACAATTCATACTTAATGAGTTGGAATAGAGAAGAGAACTTAGCTTTTAATAATGAAAATGTCCCTGTTCATCTTCTTTACATTATCTGCTCGGAAGCTGTTAGACTTACGGTCCACACTCACATACAAGCTGTTAAACACACACACACACACACACACACATTCAGAAAGACGGATTCATACACTGTCATACATACATTCATTTGAGAGACGTACAATCAAAGCTGTTAGCCTTTGGAACGGAGACACACACACACACACACACACACACATACACACAGCTGTTAGCCTTCTGGCCTATCTTTGTGTGTGTCTACATACTTAATATAATCCGCCACCACCCATACTTTGCACACACACAACACACACATACACAGTGTCTGACAGATGAGCCCATTTGCCCCTCCTCTCCCTCATTTCCTATATGGGAGGAAATACAATAAGTGCTCACTGCCATCTTGTCCAATAGACTTTTAATGGACTGGTTAATTGCAAGATAATGAAATAGAATTTATCAAAGGGAACTTTTACTACTTGGACCTCAGGCACAATCATATTATTTCCAACAATCAGTCTTGTGTCCCGGGGTTTGTCACACACATGTAATGTCCAAATGAAATCACTGCAGTGTCACACTGCATCCCCTTTGTGTCCCTCCCTACATGTGCCTAATAAAGCCGAAACAGAGGCAGGTCTCATAGAGACCCTTATTCAATTCGACCAACCGCAGCCTAATACTGTGAAACTGTCATTTAATCCATTGGATATATTGATAGTTGTATTTTCATTACAATTTCTTCCCCCCTAAGGACACCATGTAATTATACATTAAAGAAAAAAGGGCTAACTTAAAATTAACAGTTAAGGTTGAAGTAACATTTGAATGATTAAAATACATCAAGGGTAGTACTTAACAAATTACTCAATTAACTGATGGATGAATAATAATAATGGAATAATTTATGATAGTAGTTTTGATAATCACCTAATCGTTTAAGTAATTTAGCAAGCACAAATGATGATCTTTGATCTTCTCAAATGTTAGGATTTGCTGCTTGTCTCTGATTTATATGATTGTAAATTGAACAACTGACCTGTTGGTTGGACAAAAAAGCAATCTGATGATGCCACCTTGAGCTTTGCGAAATTGTGATGAGAAAAATATGTCATTTTGCCATTTGATGGACCAACAATTAACCATGTAATTAAAAAATAATTGAAATAAATAATGAATGATTGATAATGAAATAATCAGTAGCTGCAACCCTACAGCTTGTTCATTCTTTCCTCCCTGCCTACCAATTTATTTTAGTCCATCATTGTTTGTATACCTTTTCAACTGTCTTGAACCATTATTCAAAACTTTTTTTTATAGGTCAATGAGTTTTTTATTTAATCAGGCCATAACAAAACAGTGACTCCCCATGTGGTTAGTTTCAGTAAATATCTACTTTGACTTGGTGAGCATTTAATAAAATCATATCTAGTCATTTGTATGTAATTAATGTTGAGCTGCAACATCATATAAAAGGAGGCTGTTTGCATTTTGTTGCTTTCATCTGTTTTCACTGACTAATAAGATGCTCCAGAAATGTCTGTTTTTGTTTACTGCCTATGTCAGTGAGATAGAGACATCACACACTCATATACACATTCACAGATGCATGCACAGATACACATATACACAGAGTCTGGGTAGATTTGTGTCGATGGAAATTTCAGTGTTCTTTGTTCAAAAATGAACCGGCTGTGCAAACAAACACAGCGTCATCTATCTTGTTGAAAATGTGATTTAAAGACATGAATTGTAATGTCATGTACACACACACACGGGCGTAAATTTCATCTAACAGTAGGGGGTTACAATAAACTCAATTTTTGAAGGGGACACAAATAATACAGGCAAAATTGTACTTGTACTTTGACTTAGATATTTAACTGCAGCAAACCAACTAATCTGCCACTTAACATCATAATGCGCAAAAATAGTTTTGCGGAAACCCAACACAATGTTACAGCTACGTTATTAAACTAATATCAGTTCACAGGCATAGGAGATGCACAGACTACATTTTTTCCGGGCTGATTCCAATTACTGATTTTTTAAAGATCTGACCTGCCGATTCTGATTTTGACCGATTCCGAGAAAATCTTTTTTTTTTTGTATTAGGATCCCCATCAGCACCAGCATAAATGTTGGCTATTCTCACTGGGGTCCATTCAATTGTAAGGTCATAATAAAACATTAATTATTAAATAACATTCACATTTTCACTGAAAGGAGCTTTGTACAAATAGCCCACAATCCAACTGAAAATATATTTATAATATTATATATTAAATATAGGCTACAGTATATTATAATTGAAAGAATTTGCAAGAATACATTATCCTATTTCTAATATCACCATTTTAATTCTACTTAATTCTCCACCTTGTTTTTTGTGTTTAATCACAAACTACAGTAATCTGCTCACCTTGCTTTCCCCTTCAGATACTCATGGCACACACCTACACCTGTCTCTCTCTCTCTCCCTGTATCTATCTGCTCTGACTTTATTTGTCAGCAGTTTTATAAAAGACAGCTTGCGTTTTTTTATTTTTTCACCTGCAATTACGTTTTCACAGCAGCAGATGAGCCGCTTGTGGAGGAGGCTTATTGTTAATTACCGATGGCAATGAATGACATCGCTACCAACAGCTGTGTTCACTGTTGTTTTACCTGGTCCATGCGTTATAATAGCCTATCCGTCTTCTAACATGATACAAGAATGCGTCTCTTTCTGTGTGTTTCTCTGCAGATGGAAATAGTAAGTGTTGTCTGTGCTGCTGTGCACAAACACGGTGCACCTTGTTTGTGACGTTCAAAGTGACAGGCAGAAAATTGGATATTTGACACTGCTCGGCCCCAGTCACTGGTCATTGCTGATTAAGCTGAAAACCGGCCTATTTCAGTCCCCAGCTGATCAATCCGTGCATCTCTAGGTGTAGAAGGTGACTAACTATCCAACAAGCTATTAAACAAGCTAATAAACAAGCTAGGTAATGTTATAATAAAATAGTGGGCTTATAGGTTATCATAACTTTTTGTCAGGATTAATGTATTAATGACTCAGCATCACCTGATTAAAGACAAAATAATCAGTTCATCTGATGTTTCAAGTGCATAAAACAGCCCTGCCAGCCTACTAAACATTTCCACAACTACTGAAAGATTCGAACTTGTTTTCTCCCACCAGACTCCTGTGAGAGGGAAAGCAGGCAGTGGATTAAACCACTGTGAGGCAAGAGATGAGGAATTACATTTTTTCAAAACTTCAAATGCACTTTTATTTCCCAGTTCGCATTTGCATTGTTTTACTACTTACACAATTATTTAGGAACATATCAATTATTTAATGGTTTTTGGCTATGCACACACACACACGCAGGACTGTGAGCATGCAGTGAGCATCTATTTGGGAGAAAAGCCTTACCGTACCGACTCAAACAACAAAACTAAATAAAATATTATCATTTAAATAAAAATAGTATCATATGATCTTTTTATAATGTGAATAGGCTGTTTTTAGATTGTTGATCCAGTCTGATGTTGAGTCATGGACGATTTCAAACCGCAATGGAGAAAACGACAAACTGAATAGTCCAATTAGTTATGGTAGTTTCTCTGCAAGGCTCACGAGTGCACACACACACACACACACACACACACACACACACACACACACACACACACACACACACACGCACACAGAACAAGAGACAACTGAGGCACAGAGAAAAAGGGAAAGAGTGGCAGAGGAGGAAGAGAGTAGGGAAAGGGCATGAAAGAGACAGGAAAGAAGTGGCGAGAAGAACTGAGTCAGAAAAAAAGAAACTAAGCAAAAGGGCAAAAAGCGTTCACAAAGACAAATCTGTATTGTCAATTCATGTTATATTTTCTGTGCGTGTGTGAGAAAATGTTTGTCTTGTGCAGAAACTAATGTTGCCTTTTGTGAGTTCTTAATGTCTTATACTTCTATCCCTTCGTGTCTTAGATTTAAATCTTTGTAATGAGGACATTGTAGTGATGTGAGGTCTTTTCACACAATTTCTCTACCACAACAAATTGAGGAGGAAACCTTCAGTCATGATCACATTGTTGTGGAAACAGATTTCACGCTGAAAAAAAAAATTCTTTTTGCTAAATTTGTATTCTTGTTTCATCAATTCTCTAAACACAACTTGCATAAATCATTAACATTAATGCTCCATCACTGGAGCTGCTTTAAGTGTCTTATTTACTCAGGTCTCATGGGAAAATGCTTGTTGCAAACTATTTTTTAATATATGGTTTCAGTATCACTAAAATGCCTCATGTGTTACAAATTGAGGAAGATGAGTGTCCAAACTACCTTGTTGTTGATTGGTTATTTAAAGAGATACAGTATAGAGACTATGTACGCAATATATACTAATCTCCGGCAATTTGCCATGGTCACTCTCCACTGAGAGTTTGTTTAAATGGTTAGGAACTGTTTTGTGCAGTAGACTGTACAGGCTCAGAGAGAATTCAGGGAGAAATTTATACAATTGTGGAGGCCTAATACAAGAGAAGCAACGTAAAGCATTTTCTTCTTGGTACTTTAGATCTTCCATTTCAGAGTGGTCACCTGTTGGTCTGTTCGGCCACACAGCAGTGGTGAGGGAGATGGTGCCACATGCAAAATTGACGGCAAGATAAAACCTAAGGTTAAGTGTGACAGGTAGAGGTTGAGGAGTGTATAACATCAAAAGCAGGCCATCATGATATATAGTCCAGCCACTAGTCACTGATTGTGCTGTGTACCATGTTGAGGCATGGGTGTTTGGACACCAAAGAGTCTGTGAAACTAGGTATATGTTGTCTATACTGCATGTGTGTGTATGTGTGTGTTCATCAGTAACATCCAGCCGAGTCTGCAGTTTCTGTGTCTATATATTGAAATGTCACTGTTCTAAAATGTGTTTTTATAAAGACAAATTTTCCTCTGCACAGCTTCTCTCTGTTTTGGTTGCATCATCAGAGATGTGAAGGTATGAAGAATTGAGAGCTGGTCAGCCCACTCAAAAGTCTATAAGAGTCACTTTTCATTTTCTCTGAGTTTAGTCATTCAGGTTTAATATATACAGGAGATTTAGGCACAATTTGACTGTACTGCTGTGTTTCTTCTCGAACTAAAAATGTCAGACAGAATGTTTGCTATGGATCTGCTGGCTCCAATTGTCGTGTTGCAATTCTGTTTCCATTACCTAAAGAAAAATTTAACTAAGCAGAAGTTTTATTTGGTGAATAGTTACACATATAAATGTGAGTGCATAAAGTGACCACTAGCAGTTGTATACAATATAATGTAATTGACAAAACATGCATGGAGAACACCTATAAAAAATGTCACAACTTTGTGGGACTGTCCAGTGTGATTTGACAGTTTAGTTCGAGGATGAGACTGAACTTTATTTTGCACCATTCTCTGATTGTCTCCTCCTTCCTCTCGGCTCTTGGCCATCGCAAGTCACAACTAAAACCCATTTTCAAAAAAACTATTTTGCAATGCATTTATAGTGTCAAGAAGTCTATTCTAGTATGAATTATAACAAAGTCAGGTTGTTTTATCAGCACCTTGAAAGGCCAAATGTTCCTTGTATGAGACATTTCAGAGAAATTTATGAGCAGACCTCGGTCAGACTTTTTTGACGATTCACAAGAAAGGTAAATACAGTATTTGCCAAGAATATACTGCAGATAAATTTTGTTGGGAGTGCAGCAGTGCTTATGTAGGTAATTAAGAATAGATCATCTGAGCATATATGCATAGAGTCTGTCTGGCAACCTTACTTATCATTCTTCTGTTTTTCTCATTTTCACAGACAATCCCCCTCCAAATTCATCTCTGCTGCTGGCAGTCGACAATTAAAGCCCCACTAATGTCACATCTTTTTAAAAGGAGAGGGTGAGAGAATGCCATGAAAGAGAAATATAGATAGTTACAGGGGACAAAAATTGGGATTTGTTAAGGAGAAGGAGAGAGAGAGACTGATAATAAAGTTGTGGCTATCGAAAATGAAACTCAAAGATAATAAAGTAATCTGTTAGCTGGTCCAACGCACACACGCATGCACTCATAAAGACAGATGGACAGACGCAGAGATAAAGTTGCTGCTATCTGAAATGTAATAAAACTGAAGTAAATTAGTCTATTCTCAGCGTCTAGCTGAAGGCCATTGTGGCAGTAATAGCAGCTGCGGTGGTATAAGCCTGAAAGGAGAGATAATGACTTAGTGGTAATAATCTGTCCCAGCTCAAACAGATAAGGACCCCACTTTTGTATGCTGGGAGTGTAATCTAATACCTAGACTTATTATTTTGCTGTAGGAGGTTGCAGGTTCAAATCCCCAACTGAGGAGGTATGGTTGTGATCTGTGAATGTGACTTTCTCCTCCCTCTATAGCTATTGTCAAAGTGACTCTTTGTCTCATCAGTGTAAAGAGAAAACAAATGAATTACCAAGACCTGTAGGTCAGTTTTGAATTCAGATGACATACACAAACACCTTTGTTGATCTGCTCTTTGATCAACTTGTTCGACACCAAGAAAAAATTGCTAATTGTTTCATGTCTGCAGGACTTAGTGATGTTAAGCTAGTATGGACAGTATACCAAAGTCATGCCGCTCGGCAGCCATCTCGGCAACGCCATTTCGCTATTTCGGCCTAACAAGACCAGGCTCCTATCTGAATAAATAGGGAGAGAGCCAGAACTGCAGTTTTACTGGTCACCGGGACATAAAAGCTACATGAAAAGAATCAGCAGTAAAATCTAATAAAAATCAATGAAAAAGTTTGACCACTTTGCCCCAAGATAAAGTTTAAAAAGCGTTTTTCCCAACCGGTTATACTTCCATTGCACATGCGTCACTACTACCACGTATGCGCAGTAGAAGTAAAAACAAAACCTTACATCAGTGGAACCACACAATTGGCTGAAATATGTTTCTCACTTTGGCTGTGAAAAGCAGATGATTGGCTATCTAACGGGAGGGGCGGGATAGCCACCATCTTTGCTGTTACGGGCTTTCCCCATAGAGTTATATTGAGGATGTGATAGAGTGGTGTCTCTCTGCTATAAAATGTCTCTGAGTATACTAACGCTATCGACCATGGCACAGTGTAAATATTCACCCTAGTAGATGTAGTAATGACTGCTGATTCAAGACATTTCAGTTAGTGTGCTTTAAAAAAGAGCTGCACTTCTAAAAGCTAATGTTCACCATCTTAATATAGCATGCAGCATGCAACATTTACTAATAACCACTTCTCACTAAGTACAGCTGAGGATGTTGGGTGGTGATGGCACAATGGATAAGACTATGCCTTTGGGGTGAGAGACCCGGGTTCAATCCCCCACTGTGACCCGTCCATCATTGTGTCCCTGAGCAAGACACTTAATCCCTAGTTGCTTTGGATAAATGTAAATGTGGGACTTTCATGACATTTGCAGGTGTTTTGTCTTATACAAAAGTATTTAAGTGTATAAAGTGAATGAGACTCTATTGTCTAGGAACCATGAATGTTTGTACATACTTTCATGCCAATCCATAGAATAGTTGTTGAGTTATTTTGGTCTGGATCAAAGAGGTGGACAGACTGACATTGCCGCGTCTCAAGCCCCGCCGATAATGTGGCTAAAAATGTCAGATTTACTGTGTCTAGAGATGCTTTCCTCTCCTTTTGGAAACGCTGATCAGCTTGTCAGGATGTAACATTCTCTCTAGCAAAGCCAATTAATTCTGTTCACACAGAGCCAGTGAACTGGAAGAAACAGGTTTCACACCGTTTGGATTTTTAGATGTCAAAAGCAACAGCACAAGCTCTCCAGTGAATATCTTACTTTCTGAGCAGACCATGCTATGACTGATTCTAATAAACTGCTGGTTTCCACACAAACCCTGCAAGTCAGCCATCTTTGCTGTAGTTTGACTTACGTTGCCTCTCAACACTGACAAGGGTCATTAATCTTCCGATTAGAATTAATCTTTATGTTGTCAGTTTAACAATAGAGAGAGAAGAGACAGAAATAGCCACAATAAGAGGTTAAAGCATTACACCAACTTTCAATCACTGTAAACTCCAAAAATAACAGATATTGTAGGACTGAAGTATTTTGAGCTGTTATGTGTGGCGGTGATCATATGTGTGTGTGCGTGTGTGTGTGTGTGTGCTTGTGTGTCTCTCTGTGTTTGATCTTTGATGAAATCACTTCACCCCAGGTTAACTGGGGTGACTTAAAATTGTGAATTTATGTCAGACCCACAGATACAGTGATTTAAGCTGCTCATTATAAGTGGCAGAAAATGGTGATAAGATTTAGTGAATGCTGTGCTGACTGTGGTCACAATGTCTACACACACACGCGCACATGCACACACACACACACACACACACACACACGCACACACACACACACACACACACACAAACACACGCACACAAACACAGACACACACACAGTATCTCTGCATCTGCAAGGTCATGGTGGTCAGCATAATAATGCTATCTTTACTGTGTGTGTGTGTCACTGCTCATGCTTGCCCTCGCCACATTGTGTATATGATGTTATCTCAACTTGAAAACCAAGAAAAAAAGAATTCTGAATACTTATTCTTAAAAGGCCTAATTAAAAATAAGATTACAACCATTAATCCCGGAACTTTTTTTCATCACTTGTGGCGGCTCAACTGAGTATGTGTGTGGGAGTCTGTGTATGTGTGTGCAGTACACCTGGTGCACTGCTTCTGTTCGGATCATTCATGTTTGTCGAAGTTAGTGCAAGTCCAGGCTGGTTTCTGCAGCCCAGAGGTTTTTGAGCAGAACCAAGATCTGACTCATTTGAAATATAGCAAAATACATAGTGCCTTCTACACACAGTTGAACCGTCTCCTCCACCCACAGTAAAAACAAGAAATGTGTGTTTGAAGGCTACACAGCTTATTGACATCACATTATACACTGTAATTTACCAAAATAGATTCCAAACTGCCTTTTTGCTGCCATTCAAGGCCTCAGAAGTGTGAAATTCTTCAGTAGTTGTAAGTGACTTGGTGCGAGGCCTTGGTGTGCACTGAATGATATTGAAATGTAATCAATTCTCTTCTTTTTATTTCTGACCATTCCACCATCCTTGGGTTAAGTAATTTTGCCAATGAACCGTGTAGAAAAAGAAGGTAATACGGGTCCAGAGTGTGTGAACGAGGGACACATTTATCATTCTCTCCCTCTGTCTCTTTTTCATACTTAATATTTCAAGGATTCTGTCTCTCTCGTAGCTTTACCAGCATCCAAGGTCTTCACTAAATTAAGTTGTCCACAATGATTATTATTAAAAGGTTATTTAACCCTCGTCAGGCATACACTTTTTTTTACTGTACAGTCAAGATTTTGTTCTTTTCACTTCAGCATAAACCAGTTATGAATGTATTAATCTAGCCTTTATTGGATAGACAATTCATCCATCCATCCATCGTCAACAGCAAATCCTGCGTACAGGGTCACGGGGGGCTGGAGCCAGTCCCAGCTGACATCGGGCGAAAGGCGGTGCACACCCTGGCCAGGTCACCAGTCCATCGCAGGGCCACACATAGAGAAACAACCACTCATGCTCACACTCGCACCTAAGGACAATTTAGGGTCACCAATCAACCTAGTCTGCATGTCTTTGGACAGTGGGAGGAAGCCAGAGCACCCGGAGAGAACTCACTCAGACACGGGCAGATCATGCAAACTCCACACAGAATTGCCGGGGAAACCGGGGTTTTAACCCACGACCTTCTTGCTGTGAGGCAACAGTGCTAACCACTGCACCACCGTGTGCAGTGAATACTGTGTGAATACTGTGAAAGACTGCAGGGCGACATGTCCGAACAACAGTTTATCTACATTTGGGCTGCAACAAATTATGTATGATTGAGTAATGTATAGATTAATATCTCACAAAAGTGAGTACACTCCTCACATTTTTGTTACTATGACAATGACACTTTGCTAAAATGTAAAGTAGTGAGTGTACAGCTTGTATAACAGTGTAAATTTGCTGTCCCCTCAAAATAACACATCACACAGCCATTAATGTCTGAACCACTGGCAACAAAAGTGAGTACACCCCTAAGTGAAAATGGCTGAAATAGTTTAATTTTAAAATGACTAAACACAAATGCTGCAAATCTTCTAGCTAAGATTTATATTTTTACTAACTAACTGTTTTAAAACAATAAATCAAAGCTGTAAAATGTAAAATTAGGTAGTATTTGAGTTTTCACCTGGAGCTAATTTATTTTTTATTTTTTTTTGTCTTTTCAGGTATTTGACTCAAAGTGGCTGTTACAGGAATTAAACATGTGACAAAAAAGGCTTTAGTCCCCCTTAACTACCATCCTGACACCCTTAATTTATTACCAGCTATCTTCACAAAATGACACATTGAGAGTGACTGTCCAACACAAATCACATTGCAATATTGCAATAAATATAGCAGTGTTACATGGGTAAATACAGCATATCTGTGCAAGATGAAAAACAAAAATTGCAATAATTATTTTTCTGTAGGCACAGAGTGATTTTGAACACTAAAAAGAGCAAAAAAATGAGTGCAAATGTGAGCCACACATTCATTTTTAGTAAATGTGGTTTGTTTTGACAGCTCATCTTATAATATGAGCGTCTGTGGCTTATGTGTGATATGCTTTTGCTGTTAATGGAGACAGTGCCATTTCCAAATAGTAGACAGTACAGGGGAGAAGTCACTTCTTACAATTGGTGTTGTACACAATTAGTTTAAGGTTAAGGTGGAAAGGCAAGTAATTGGAGTAGGATTAAATACAGCATTACACCATAAGCAGTACGTTAATACGCTCTTTATTTTTCACACTAATCTGAAGACTTGTGAAAGTGGTAGGTGCAACCACTACTGCCTGGGATGAAGCCCTGATGTGCTTTGTATTGTAAATCTGAATGTCAGATACACTGAAAACCAAATTTAGATTGTCATTATGAGGACTGAAAGTGGATATAAATATGATTCTTATCTGAATAAAAGTTATGTGCGCTCACTGCAAAAATATTAGTGTGCAAACATTTGAAACAGAGACTGTACAAGTTAGATAAAAAAGTAAAAGAAGCTTAAATAGCAGTTTCAAGTTTCATTTTAAGAGTAAACCACCTGCAAGTGTAGCTACCCTACTGGTTACACACAAACACATACACAAGTCACTGTGGGAGCTGGAGGTCACATGTATTACATTCTAAGCAGAGACAGTCAGTCTGTAAACATCTAAGAATGAAGAAGTATACCATATCTCCTTTCCTTGGCTGCTTAAACAACAGCTCATTCCAAATCTACTCAGCTTTTGTCATGCACACACAGAGAAAGACAGCAGCATGAACTATTTCTAGAGAGACTGAGGTCATTTTGTTTCTGGCATTGTGACTGACCTAATTGTGGTATCTATATGACCCATACCTCACCTTTTACCCACACTGAGCTCACTAAAGAAAACTCCCCCCACGGTAGGAAGGCATGGATTTCAGATTGAGTTCCACAGGGAAGTCCGAAAGTGTCACGGCTGCTGTAAGCAGGGTAACAGGGATACAGGGGCAGGACCCAAATGTGCACGCCTGAGGCAGAGCTGATGCAGTTCAGTGATTTATTACACAAATTGTGGAACAAAGGCTTGTGGGATGGTGAGCCAAGCAAGGGTGAAAACCAGAGAAGGCAGTCCAAATAGGCAAACACATCCAACAAGAGTCCAAGTCCAATAAACAGGGAAGTCCAAAACATGCAGGTAAGGCAGACAGACACAGGGAACCAAGACATGAAGCACACAGAAACCTAACAGGACGATCTGGCAAGGAGAGAGTGGGAAAAGGGCTGATTAAGTACTGAGGCGGGGGTGATGAGGGAGAGTGGAAACAGGTGAGCAGAGAAGGTCAGGGCTGCGTTTAGCCCCAACAAAAAATAGCAAAATGTTTATTTAAACCAAGGGAGGTTAAAATCAAGGGCAACTGGACTTGGTTGAAGATACTCAAGTATCGGCCAGGATGATGTCAGTTGCTATGACCTGGATGTAGCTGAACAGTGCACACCGTTTACAGATTGAACGTGCCACAAGTAACTGCAGTGCTGATAAATGTAAACGGGTGGGAGGTAGTCCGGTGATGTGGAAAGGAGGGAAAGTCTGAGGGCGTCTGGTAGATAGGTGGAAAATGGCAATGACAGGCCTGGGGAACCGGGGGAGTGGCTGAAGAGGAGAGACAGAGAGACAGACTTTGACAGAAAGTACTGAGAGGCTGACTAACACATTGTTGGTCTTGGCCTTTTTGAGATTTGATGTTTTACTGTAAAGGAGGTTTTTGTTGATTTGTTTATTCTTTTTGAGCCTCCACCACTGAAGACCCAGAGCTGATTGCACCATGCAACACTGCCATCACAGCAGTAGGAGTAGGAAAAAATACACCCACTAATGTCAAATTCCGACCAGGCCTTCTAAATAGTGAGGGAGCTGCTCTAGCTGTACAGTCATTGAGTATTGGTGCATCAAATGAAAATGAAAATTTGGCAATTTCAGCCAAATTTGTGATCTGTTAAAGACATGCTCCAAGAGCATTGTCAATAGCTTTTCCAATGCGTGTTACAAGCAGGCAGCTAATCAACACATCATTCCCATAATAATGAAAAACAATGCTCCAAGAGGGGTGTTGTATCACTAATTAAGTACTTTACTGTTGAAATCCACAGTTATTATCAGACATTCTTTCATAAACACAGAGTCTGAGATATTTTGGCAATATTTCATGCAGCAAGGCGTAGTTTACATGAATGCCTGAGTGTTTCATTTAGTCTGCCTTGAGGGCAAGATTCAGCACTTGTAGGAGCAGTGGCTCCATGGTGGCAGAAATAACCAATCAACCATGAGGAAGGAGATATGGATCCATTTCCACTAGTGATGTTTGTATCATTTGATGCTGGTGAATTGATTACTGTGAATCCAAATGTGTGCTCCCACTGCAGCAAGGCACACACTGCAGCTAGTCAGCGCATCTACATAATACACACACTTTACACACACTCACACAGCTGTAGAGTGAATGTTTATATATGGACTGTGCTGTTCGGAAATTACATCCTCTGAGAAGTGAACAGTGGGTTACACTGAGAAATGGGAAGTGATTATCTCACTAAATTGATGACTTGCGATCACAAATCTGTATGCCGGGGTATGGCAAAGTACTAGCTCTTAACCTGGGTCATATTCAGGAAGAAGAATTTATATGCATCCTCAAATTTCAATCACAAAATGTACCTGCATACTGAATAGAAAACAATCTTTGGATGTTGCAGTGTAAATAAAAGTTACACAGAGCAGGGAAACTTCCTGTAGAATGCATCATTTTCCTATCGTCGCCTAGTGTCGATGAGGTATTCACATGCCGTAAATCAAACTAAATACTTGGGTATCCTGAAAGATAGGAAATAATTTGTATATGTTTTTATGTAAATGCACTCTCTGTCTCTTCCTCATTCTGTCCATTTCTCTCTTTGATGTCTTTATGTAATTTTTCAGGAGGAGGATGTGGGATCATTATAAAGCCACCTCTACATCTGCCACTACACCCCTGCACTGCATGCTCAGTGTTGTCCTCTGTCCGCCAACACAGTGATTTTTGTTAATGCTGTTACATGAGCAGAGCTTTTCTTTAAGGGCAATGTCAAATAAAGAGAAAGTGAGATCAACAACCTGGCAGAGAAATAATCCTTCGTTGGCTGCTAATTAGCATTCCTCCATCTCTCGGCTCCTCTAGTTCTCTTGGAGTCGACTCCACGTGAGTTTGGCTGAGAATGTCCCGCTAAATAATTCTTAGGTCATTCAATAGTAACATTTTTCTAAATGTGTAAAATCTATCAATTATTGTTGAATTTAATTAATTGCTCACTAATTAAAAATACTGGAAATATTACAGACCATAGGTATTATAAGAAAAAATAACAACTACAACTTATGTAAACCACATCATTTATATTCATTCTTGATCTTGGAAACAGTAGTTGACCAAACTATCTCACCTCAAGGACCATTTAGCAGTTGCAGTAGAGCTTTCGATTATGTCAAATGATCCTCATCAGTGTCAGATTTCCAAATTTTTGGAAATCTGACACTGCAGGTAATTTATGCTCATTGTTGATGTTAGAAACAGTTTACATACCAGCATAGACAATATTCCCAACATTGAACATTTACCATGATATGATCAAAATCACAAAGTTATCTTCTATTAGCTATACCAGGGGTATTCAATTAGAATAGAGAGGTCCAGTTAGAGAAAATTTCCCGAAGCAAAGGTCCAGAACATCAAAACGACTAACTTCCGTTATCATTCAGTGCCAGAATATAGTTCTATCAACATTTGTTCTTAGTCAACAACTGACAAATCAAATAATCAAATACATATAGCCTATATACACATCAATAATAAATAATATCTACTCAAATAATAAGTAATAAATTTAAGTAAACTAAAATAAAGTGCTTATTTCAGAAAAAATGAAATAAAAAGTGTAGATTGAAGTGATTGAAGTGTAGTCTCAACCAATTTTATAATAAACACTCTTAACATCTCACACATCTTAACGAATGAACAATTGTAATACCTCCTCTTCTCTTTCATTCCCTCTTACAGAGCTACCACCTTCCTACTTTCTCTTGTTCAGTGAGAAACTCTCAGTGAGAGCTCTAGCTTGTCCTGCCAGCTAGGATTGGAGATCTATGAGATAATCTGGTTTTGAACAGCACTTGGGAAGAATGTACATGTAAGAATCTGTACATTCTTGGTTAAAAGCCATGTGAAATCTCTTTTCGTCTCCTCAATTCGTGTGTGTTTCCAGAATGTCTGGTGTATCTCACTCACGGACTTGACTCGCAATGCTTATCAGAATGCACAGATTTGATTGAGCAGCATCAGATGAGATGATTGAAGCACATGCAACTGGTCTGTGAGCTTCCTGTGCCGCTAAATCAGTACAGTAAATGCTAGAAAAGCTGTGCGGGTTAAAATAAAAATGCTCCGTCTTGAGGTTGTAATTCTCAACATTAAATTGGCTGTAGGTCCGGGTCCGGAGAGGACAACTGGTGGGTCCGGGTCCGGACCGCGGTCCACCTATTAGTGACCTCTGAGCTATACCAAAAGAGGTCTCCCTTTATTGTGCACATAATTATGACTTTTATAGGCTTGAATGCAGGTTTACTGGTCATTTCAGTAACAGCTGATTATCGGATCAGATCAACAGATTCAAACAGCTAATTGTGTTGGCAGGCGACTAATTACTCATTTACTTTCTTAATAGGTGACTTGCTGGCTGTCTGACTCTCTAACAAAGTGATTGATTAAAAAAACTGAATGACAGTTGGGCTCATCTCTTAACTGATGGCTGCATGAGCAACTTTTAACTGATTCAGCTGTCTGCCTTATCAACTGATTAGTTAGACAACCCTGCTTACTTGCTGTCTGAATGATCAACCATCTCCACAACTGTCAGTAAAGATAAGTGGCTTATTTGTGTATTTATTGCACCTCGTGGGGTGCCATGTTCAACCAGCCTCTAATGGTAACAGGTCTGAGGCAAATATATTAGCAAAATGTCCACAATCCAGCTGTAATACCCCTCTACTGCATTGCACACACACACACAAGCACGTGCACACACACACACACGTACAATATGCACAATCACTCTTAAATACCCCAACTCTCACAAACTTTCTTATAGACACCCCCCCTCTTACCCTTTCTGTCGCTTGTGCTCATTTTCTCCCTCCCCTCTTCCTCACACCCCCACCCTGTCCTTAAAGAGTGTCCTGTGTGGTACGCTATGGTAATTAAAGTCTGCAGTGATTGGAAATATATCCGTGCACCATATCATTTTAATGCCAGGGCCCTAATATGCCAAGATACTGGCTGTAATTGGATTTTGATTGGTTACTAATGAAGATGCACTTCCTGTGAGACAGACGTGACAAGTCATCTGTTTTACCCCAGCATCCCAGAGTGTGTGCATGTGTGCACGCAGATATAAATGTGTAGTTGTGAAAGCTCACACTCACATACAGAGTCGTGCAGATGTCCATATGCATGCACATGCGTAAACCCACAGACACATGCTCTCACATACTAAAATGTAAGGTAACACATGCGTACGTGGCAGAAGAACTTCTCAGCAAGTTAACGGACACAAACCTGACATGTTATGGCCTGATAAAGTTGTTCGTCGCTAGTAATCATCATTTCACACAATCATCGCTAGCGGCCTGTTTATACATCCAGCAGACACAGAGCAACAATATCGTTCATTTGAATCTGAAACTCTGAAAGATATCTGGCTTGTTAGCAGCCAGATGCTCCATTGTCTTCACCAGCTTGTCGGTGCTGAGCAGGTATTGTACAGTGGATCTTTCAGAGCTTGTTTGCTGAAAACAGCTGGCTACTGCTGCAGCAAACAGGGTTGATAAGAGTGGTGAGACTGAATCACACAGTAAATGTGGCATAAGCTCAAAACAATGACTTATGAGAGGCTCAGAACAGCCCTCACTCTGTCACTGCCCCGTCTTTTGAGGAACTGGTTTGTGCTGTTATTTTGATGATGAAGCTAAGAAAAGGTTTTGTTTGAGTGACCGCTTTCACATTACATGTGGTCCTTGAGTTAGTGGTGGTGAAAAATAATATTAATCGTGCCTCAACATATACATATTAATTTTATCTCACATTCGCAAGATGTTATTGTTGTCATTTTTCATTTGTCTGTGACAAAGCAGTGTAAAGAATTAACAAAGTGAGAAATTTCCAAATAAAAGTCATCACAGCAAACCCACCTTTGGTATAACAGTGACCATGTCAACATACACAGCACTCCCTTGTAAAAGAGCCTGTGTCTCAATGGGACATTTCCTGTTAAATAAATGTTTATATATTGTGGGACACAGAGCTGTTTTTCTTGTACCAACTCGTTTAACGTTTTCTACATACACTATCTGCATTCAGAAGTTGACCGTGTAGCTGTTGTTCCTGGGTTATGAATTGTGTTTTAAATCATTTTCATGTGATTTTGCCTCCACATGTGCATATTATGTTATAGGTAGGCTTATGCATGTGTAACCATGTGGTGCAAATATTGTCTTCTAAAAGCATTCATCTTATGCCAATACAGCTTTATGGAAGCAGATTAGTCCACCCACACTGCACAGGCCGAGATATTCCTGCTCACATTTTTTTTCACACAAATACATAGTCTTTGTAGAGTTCCTGGACTAAATTCCATTGATCCAACAGGGTAAAACACAAAATAGGAGAAACTGTCACTATAGTGTTGTGCTGTTCAAGCTTAGGTTCACTGCCACGGGCGACTTTTCAGGCAGGTTTTTGACTCCACACCAGAGTAGAGCCTAACAGAATCCACACATGATTTGGTTGAAACCTGCTTCAGGACCAGATAGAGCAGTAAGTACAATATGAGTGGGGTTTGCTGCATTACGATTAACTGTGTGGTTTTGTACATAGAAAACAAAAAGCAAAGGGTTTACCCACAAAAAAAACATTATTTTGAGAGCAAGAGTACAAACAGGGAGATGTCACAGGCAGCATAGCTGAGTGCCTTAGTGGCACAAGAAATAGCATCAAGTTTATCTTTACAGCAAAAAAAAGGATATTTTTCCAGTTTTAGTTGCATAAACTTGATCATCAGCAATCCTTCCAACAAGCTCTTCAACATAAACAACCAAATAGTCTGTCAACAAGAACGACACAGAAGCATCTTCTGATCTGATGCCCATATCGACAGGACTACATCATTTGTCTGTGCCTCCCAAATTCATTACAAATAAAACAAATAAATCTCTTTTAGGATGTGGCAACGCCTTGGTTGTAATGAGATACTATCAAATATTCTGTTCAGGGCTAATTATTCGCGTCCAAAACTGCATCCATCCACTGTACTCAAAACAAGATTCGACAGAGGTGCAGCCCAAAATAATGGCAAATAACCTCCAATCTGATGAAGGTCACAAGACTGGATATTGTGACTTTTTCTGTTTTATGGCCATGACACACAGTATCACCTTTTCAGTATCATAATATTTCATGTACACATCAAAACTGTTAAAGAATGTTGTGAGACGTACAAAAGTAGTGGCATGTCAGGCATTTTCAAGTCTTCTAAATAGGCTGAAACAATCCTTTAGAAGTAGAAGTATTTAATATTTCAACTATCTGATGTGTTAAACCTCTCCAGATTTATCTCTGACAAGTCGAATGTTAATTTAAGACACAAATGTCAGGCCTCTGTATTACTACTTTGCTCCAGTATCATCCTAAAGCCAATGCAAAATTAGCCAATTATCCTTGCCTTAACAGGAAATTTAAATGTGTCTGAAAACAAATCTCCCCCTTCCCTCTTTATTTATTGCTTATCTGTGTGTGTGCGCATGTCAGGCTGTGCACGTGTGTTTCTGCATGTGTGTATGTGTGGACGTAAACATGTCTCTCCTGACATCTCATTAAGCATTCATTAAGAAGCCAGAATATCTTCCTAATGCATCAGTTACAAGAATAAATTGGAAGTGCTGTTCAAATTAGGCTAAAAACATCTCTTTCTGCCACATCTTCTCTCTCTCTCTCACACACACACGCAAATGCACAAATCTCTCCCTCTCTCTCTTTTAGACTCTGTCGTGCTAGTCATCCCAGGCACTGCACTCTGTCTGTGTCTTTAATCTAACATCTCATTTAGTGTAGCTAAAACGAGGTCAGAAGCTGATATGAAATTTGCTTTCCTCCCCTCCTTTGCTCTCCTCCTCTTCTTTCCTCACCCTAATTCCTCTTTCCATTTCTCCTCTTCCCTTTCTTCTGTCCTCTTTTAAATTCCTCTCATCAAATATCAATCTCTGTTACGTCTCTTAAGCTTTCTCATCCCTTTCCTACTATGATCGTCCTTTCCTTCCATTTTCCTCTTAATTTATCACCTTTGCTTCAACTATCCACCCTTTCCTTTTCACCTATCTCCCCATATCTTCATAAATATCTTAAATTTCCCCAGAGCTATAATACTCTGCATGTGAGTGTGTATCTGTGTGAATGTGTAAATGAATGTTAATTTTGGCCCGTACAGCTCTTCAGATTTGGAAGTGATCTTTCGCTGTCAGACCGTAGGAGGTTGTGTGTTTTTTTGTGCGTATGTGTGTGTCTTTGTGCACGTACGGCGGCACATAAGGACAATAATCTGTTTAAGCATCTGTGTCTCAGAAGGCCACTAAAGATTTCCCAACAGGACTGCACACACACACACACACACACACACAAACGATCAAATGGCCTGGCACAGACAGAGAGACTAATCTCTCTTGAATTCGAGATGCTTATGAGACTCACCAGAAAAAAATACAGCATTGGTATTCTGTTTAAATGCTAGAAATGACTCGTTTTAAAATTAGTTCTTGCTGTTGTGTAAATGATGATAAGCGTGACATATTATAATGCTGCTAGATATCTTAGGGAGGAGGTCAGAGTGGATTTTCAGATATACAAACTCGAGAGGAGAACATATTGGAAATAATATTTTACATTGTAAAGAATCTCTGCTGTTGTGTGTGCATGTGTGCTGTAACCTCCTTTACCCAGGTATAACATTTGTGACTTCTACACACAAGACCATAGTTCACATCACCACCAACCAACATTCAGCTTGGATTATTCTAACCAGTCAGACCCTAACTTTGCACTCTATTAATGTGTCTTTTGTGGTTTGGCCTTATTATTCACGCAATTGGAGAGAGTCCGTACAAGGCAAAAAATTCAGATTACTAAAGTTAAAAATCCTTCCTGTGGGGACCATGCATATCTGTACAAATGTTAATAGCAATGCATCTAATTGATTCGATTGCCATTCACCACTTCACAAGCCTGGCTTAAAAACAATCAATACTTTATACACCATTAAATTAACTTGTAGCACACACTATGGCACAGACTGATACTCCATCCATTCATCCATCCAACGTCAACCGCTTATCCTGCGTACAGGGTCGCGGGGGGCTGGAGCCAATCCCAGCTGACATCAGGCGAAAGGTGGGGTACACCCTGGACAGGTCGCCAGTCCATCGCAGGGCCACACATAGACAAACAACCACTCATGCTCACACTCGCACCTAAGGACAATTTTGGAGACACCAATTAACCTAGCCTGCATGTCTTTGGAGGGTGGGAGGAAGCTGGAGCACCCGGACGTGGACACGGGGAGAACATGCAAACTCCACAGGCCACATTGGCCGACATTGCTAACCACTGCACCACCGCGCCGCCACAGACTGATACTTAAAAAATTTAATCAACTTTCCATAGGATGTTTTTCCCCCTTTAAACCATTAAACAGCTGCCTCAACCAAGCATGCAGTCGCTAGTTATGATTGGTAATTAATGTGTGTGTGTATGTTTAAGTTATACTCCTATATTTATAAGCACGTGCTGTGTTGCTGCATCAACATTTTTGTAGCTTGGTTAGAAATTCCTCTGAAAAAGTATTTAGACCATAAAGTACTAAAAATCTCCATTGGAACCAATACTAAAGAATTTCTTTGAAATGACATGTGGCAGTAAAAGTTTCACACTAAAGCCAATACTAATGACATTTTTTCAAGCACCATTCAGACCACTGTAATGAAATCAATGACAGCCGGCTTCAATTAACTTTCAGGGAAGCAGGTCTCCTTCACAATTCAGAAAGTAAAAAATCTGATATGTTGCCATGTCCTCCAAATTGAGAAATAATTCAGAATGAACACCGTCATTAGAAATGTTTCCTTTGAAATTTGAGGTAAAAGTGAATTGACCTGGCCCTGTCACCAATACTAATGACAGTCGTTCTGGTTTAATGGCAGCTCCTTGTGGCCAGGGAAGACCAATGTGACTCTTCAAAAGGTGGAACAGACATTGAGGCAAATACAGGCTATGCCATATTAGGCTGGAAGCTGTAGACAATTAAGTGAGGACAGGAGAGAAGAAAAATTAAGGGAAACTATAAAGGGAGGAAATTAAGATAACGAAGATAAAAAAGAAAGGGGTAGAAGGGAGATTTAAAGTACAAAGTAGCAAGTGAATTTGAAGTCAGGAGAGGAGAGATTAGAAATAAAAACACGATATATGTCAGGAAAAGAGATAAGAAGACAATATGTCAATAAAGTCTACCAGTAAAACTAGGGTAACACCATGTGGACGTCCTGGGTTTGACTTAGGCTTTCATTTTCTGATTTCCCCCTGTGGGGCAATTGAGTTTTAATCTAATCTAATCTGAAGACAGGGAAGGACAGGAGAGTGAGGAAAGTGCAGAAGAAGATAGAGGATGAGAAGGGGGCAGGGAGGAGACGAGTGGAGACAACATTAGCATTTGTATTACCTCATTCTTCCGCCAATGGCATCTCACTCGCCTCTGTTAAAGTCTGCACATTATTGTGGATTCGCAGCCTTATTATTACCGGGGATGGGTAACAATTTCTCCCCCTCTATTAGAAACTGATATCTGGTATCTGGCACAAACACACACACACACACACACACACACACACACACACACACACAGGTTGGGGGAGTACAAGGATCCAAGTCCAATGGAAAATAGCAGGTTTAATTTGAGTCTGGATGAGGAATTCAGAAAGCTATTAAACTCCTGATGACTTATTTTAGACACACAGATGTGTGCAAATGCCACAAACACAACACAGAAATACACATACTGTATGTAGAGACACTCAAAACACACACAGACACACATAGACACATGCATACACAGTTTTGAACCTCTGACGTTTTACCATTGAAACCCAAATGAAGCACTGATCTGTTTTTAGCCTGAAGAACTCACTGCAGTAGGTATTTAGTTGCCTCACACTCACAGTAAGAACTCATTATACTAAGGACCACAGGCTGTGTGTGTGTGTGAAAGTGAATGTTTGTGCATGTGTGTTTCACCGTCACAAGAAGTCATCATACTGCTTTAATTAAAGGCAGCTCTCTATGCGCTTTAGGAGGTTGCAAGAGAGCGAGAGAAAAATAGAATAAGACACTAGGCTTTCATACTTGCGATCATTCACACAAAGTACACACGATAGCATGTATACTATCACATGGATTTGGGATTTTATAATTTGACCGGCAGACAGACGTGTAAGGGTGCAGATGCACACACAGAAATAGATGCTGCCTATGCATAAACACTTGTATTCACACTTGTACTGTTTGTGTGTGAGTCTGTACTGTACACACTGAGTCTTAGTGCCCTCTAGTTGTGTTGAAAGATTGTTTTAATCTCTAGTGACTATACCAAGTATAACTCCCTTTCCTTTCAAAGGGCAGGTCAGCATAATTCATGATCAAAACCTGTCAAAGTAAAGATAAACAGTGATACTTTGTGTGGCAGAAGCTGGGGTCAGTTTGTGTCGACAATGCCACCCAGGGAAATTTAACCCCAAGGAAATTGTCAAGAAGTTTAAACAACTGGGGCGCGAAAACACTTGAACTGAGATGTGATTCCAAATATAGATTAAAAATAAAAATTTGCTTTTTTTAAATGATAGGCAGGTAACCCAAACTTTAAAAAACAAGCATCAAACTATCAAGCTCCTCTCCTGTGGAATCAAGTTCAAGTTTGGGTTCAGGACACAGACGCCATCTCCACATTTAAGCTTAAGACTTTCATCTATGATAAAGCTTATAGTTAGGGCTGGCTCAGGTGAGTCCTGAACCATCCCTCAGTCATGCTTCTATAGGCCTAGACTGCTAGGAGACTTCCCACAATGCACTGTGGCTAGAAAGGGCCACCCACCATGGTGCACAGCCTGGCCTATGGTGCAAAGTGCACGAAAACGCTAAAATTACTAATTGGGAACTACACTTTAATTAAAAGTAATGCAAAGTCACAAATACACACCAGAGAGCAGAGGCACAGGTTCTCATTATTTAAAAAAGGACTTGATCACTATAGACAGCAGATCAGAGACGAAGAAGAGTTACGTTTAGCTGGAGGCCAAATAGAAGCCGCCTGAAGTTAGCAAAATAAATAAGCCATCCTACATCAATAACAAGAAGCTATGTTAAGCAAAGTCTCTGAACAATATTGCTCTGGATCTGCAGCCAGGAGACGAGCCAGCTATGTTGCATAGCAAGGGAGCAGAGGCAGATATAACGGCAATGACACACGCTATGAACATCCAGAACAAGAAAACTGTAAGAATCCATACCTTACGATTGGTGGAAAACCCAATTGCGAAGGCATGTGGCGTCTAAAACCAGCCACAAAAAACTGCAGACCACACCACCAACACAGAAGCCAGGATCCGGGAATAGGTAGGAAATAGACATCCGAGTATCATTCACCTGCCTACATATAGTGCTGAATGGCACTGCCCATTAAAATCATTGAATCCGGCCCAGTGACAATTTAGGTGTCACAGTGAAGCTTGTTTCTTCCCTCTTTACCCTTCCTTTCATATTTCTCACCATTGTACTCTAACATCTTTCTACCTCTTGCACCAGATCTAAGTGCATTTGGTGTTTGTGCATGGTATTTCATCTATTTATTTCCACAACACTTCAGACTACACTGATTATGACTATTACTGATGTAATAATTCTGATGATGGGACTGAAAAGTGGTCTACTCTTCCTCTCAGTCATATTAAGTCTGTCTGGAAAAACTTTTAATTTATATGTAAATCTCTTCATGTTTTCCCTGACACACTAGAGGCATCTGAAGCGTCAATAAAAATATTAATAAGTTTAAGATATTAATCTTAAAAAGATTAATAATTTCAAAATGTATAACAGTCACATGTTTTAGTGAAACTGGTATACTAGCCAGCTCTATAAAATTAAATTGGTTATTGTTGTTGGTTGGTTTATAGATTTTATCAGAAGTCTTCTACGTGCTACAGTATGTGGTTTCTAACCTTGGATTATGAAGACTTAATATGTAATAGGTGAAATATTACTATTTTAAAAGTGGATGGGAGGGAAAAGAAGGATGGCAGGCAGAAAGGAAGCAAGGGAGAAAATGAAGAAATGGAGCACGTATGGGAAACATTTTAGACACGGTTTGCATTGTCTAAAGTGCTCCTTATCTCTACTCCTCAGTCACTCTCAATAAATGATAACCAATGTTACTGTATATCAATGTAGCTATGGTCTCGTCAGTACATTATTCCACATAGGTAGCTTCCAATGCAGATATACCATTGGGCCTGTACTGTATGTTCTGTATCTGCTGACTTATTTGAGCAATGCTCAGTTGAGCAAAAACATGCATCATCTCTACAGTTGCACATATATAATTACATATATGCTATTTACACTGTACAGTAGTGGTCGGCAATAGGCAGCCCGTGGGCCAGAACTGGGCCACCAGCAATAATATCTGGCCCGTGGCCAGATTGCTTTGATAGCAGAAAAATAAATAATGAATAAATTGATAGCGGCTGATGCTGAAATAGAGCTCAGTCATGATGATAGCAACAGTAACTCACAAAATCACTTCCTCTTAAGTGATTGTGCCTCCAAAATAAAAGCACAAGAATGTTTTTGAATAAATGCTTCATGTTGAGTTCATTGAGAGCTTTTACTTTGAAAAGTTCTGAAGGACATTTGAAAGAATTTCTGGCTTAATTGACACACCTCTGAAAAAGCCTTTCATAAACGTGTGATTGAATTCCCCTGAATTTCCTCAGAGAAATGAAAATTAGTGTCCATAGGTTTATAAATGTGGATCAAACGCTGGGACGCACACGCACTGCGGCACATGCTTTATTGCAGCTAAAAAAAAGCTAATCAATTTGTTTAACAAGTTGGCAGGATTTTGGGAACTCTTCGAACGGGAGTCTCGCATTCTACTGACTGAGCTAAACATGAGTATCTAGGGGTTTAAAATAATTATACTGAAATAATGTAATGCCACGTAATGGCTTGATGGTTTACAGATTACAGTATTAATATGCATTACATATACCCTGACACTACTATGCACATTATGTAATAAAGGCATAAACAAAGATAATGACACACATACACAAGCACAGCTTTCAACCAGTTGCATGTTGAGTTTGAATTGTATCTGTGTGAGATCTTGTCATGCTATAGGCATAACATGTCCATTAAAAGAGCTTGTCTGAAACTCTTTTCCATCTTGTTTATTGAGTTATATACCTTTTTTGTGCATGTAATGTGATGACACGGATGAAAGCTAAATGCACCTCATATAATGCTCACCAAGCGGCTACTCTGACACGCCCTCAAAAAAACACCGGTGGAAAAACACTGAAAGCTGCAGCACACATCTCTCCTCTCCCTTCCAAACACTAGCTACCCTCCAGGCAGTCAATGGACATAGAAAGGCAAGAATTTAAAAGATTTCATACTCGGGGTCATGAGTCCAATGTGTAAAAGGAGCATAGTGCAGGACTGTGCAAAGTGTAATGCTCTAAGATGCAATTCATTAGTTATTCTATCTGCTGTTAGTTGCTTCACTTATTCATATGCTGACAAGCTTAGGAGATAAAATTCTCTCCTCCTCCCACATCATCATCTATCTTAAGAGAGCTGTGATGTTTACTTTCCCCTAAGGTTTCACAGTAAACCGCTTTCTGTGTATGAAAAAGAACAACTTTGTTTTTACAAGGCATTGTCATACACATGTAACGCTTTCAACACACTGTCAATTCTTCCTAAGTCCTCCTGCAGTTACTCCCCAGGTTGTAATCATAAACAGTAACACAGTCTCAGTCAACCTGGATGGTCATGAGGTCATGAGGATTAAAGAAAGAGAAAATTAACTCTGTGACATGAAGTATTGGAGTTTTCTGCAGAAGAAGTCTTAATCCCTCTCCATCATTCTCATATTGACCAAGTCACCTGTTGAGGTCCTTTTCCTCTCTTCTGCCCACATCATTATCTGGCCATTATGCGAGCAACATCGATTAATGATTCATGATTTCTCAAGGTAGAAGTTTACAGGACAATACAAGTCTCCTGTTTCCTTTAAATTGTACCTCAGTAGCTAATAATCACCAACTGAAGGTATGAGGATACCATTTTAGGAATAAAGCTCTCATATCCTGACTAATTTTATGAGAAATTTCATCAGATCATCATCTTTATCCCTCTTCATCACTCAAGATATTGACTGACCTGAGATAAATTCCTCCATCATTTATCAGGATATTGAGCACATTATGGCAGCCACCATAGACATAAAAATTGCAACAATAGAC
>NC_060161.1:364666-401253 GCF_021292245.1 Micropterus dolomieu | reverse complement strand
ACACACACACACACACACAGGTTGGGGGAGTACAAGGATCCAAGTCCAATGGAAAATAGCAGGTTTAATTTGAGTCTGGATGAGGAATTCAGAAAGCTATTAAACTCCTGATGACTTATTTTAGACACACAGATGTGTGCAAATGCCACAAACACAACACAGAAATACACATACTGTATGTAGAGACACTCAAAACACACACAGACACACATAGACACATGCATACACAGTTTTGAACCTCTGACGTTTTACCATTGAAACCCAAATGAAGCACTGATCTGTTTTTAGCCTGAAGAACTCACTGCAGTAGGTATTTAGTTGCCTCACACTCACAGTAAGAACTCATTATACTAAGGACCACAGGCTGTGTGTGTGTGTGAAAGTGAATGTTTGTGCATGTGTGTTTCACCGTCACAAGAAGTCATCATACTGCTTTAATTAAAGGCAGCTCTCTATGCGCTTTAGGAGGTTGCAAGAGAGCGAGAGAAAAATAGAATAAGACACTAGGCTTTCATACTTGCGATCATTCACACAAAGTACACACGATAGCATGTATACTATCACATGGATTTGGGATTTTATAATTTGACCGGCAGACAGACGTGTAAGGGTGCAGATGCACACACAGAAATAGATGCTGCCTATGCATAAACACTTGTATTCACACTTGTACTGTTTGTGTGTGAGTCTGTACTGTACACACTGAGTCTTAGTGCCCTCTAGTTGTGTTGAAAGATTGTTTTAATCTCTAGTGACTATACCAAGTATAACTCCCTTTCCTTTCAAAGGGCAGGTCAGCATAATTCATGATCAAAACCTGTCAAAGTAAAGATAAACAGTGATACTTTGTGTGGCAGAAGCTGGGGTCAGTTTGTGTCGACAATGCCACCCAGGGAAATTTAACCCCAAGGAAATTGTCAAGAAGTTTAAACAACTGGGGCGCGAAAACACTTGAACTGAGATGTGATTCCAAATATAGATTAAAAATAAAAATTTGCTTTTTTTAAATGATAGGCAGGTAACCCAAACTTTAAAAAACAAGCATCAAACTATCAAGCTCCTCTCCTGTGGAATCAAGTTCAAGTTTGGGTTCAGGACACAGACGCCATCTCCACATTTAAGCTTAAGACTTTCATCTATGATAAAGCTTATAGTTAGGGCTGGCTCAGGTGAGTCCTGAACCATCCCTCAGTCATGCTTCTATAGGCCTAGACTGCTAGGAGACTTCCCACAATGCACTGTGGCTAGAAAGGGCCACCCACCATGGTGCACAGCCTGGCCTATGGTGCAAAGTGCACGAAAACGCTAAAATTACTAATTGGGAACTACACTTTAATTAAAAGTAATGCAAAGTCACAAATACACACCAGAGAGCAGAGGCACAGGTTCTCATTATTTAAAAAAGGACTTGATCACTATAGACAGCAGATCAGAGACGAAGAAGAGTTACGTTTAGCTGGAGGCCAAATAGAAGCCGCCTGAAGTTAGCAAAATAAATAAGCCATCCTACATCAATAACAAGAAGCTATGTTAAGCAAAGTCTCTGAACAATATTGCTCTGGATCTGCAGCCAGGAGACGAGCCAGCTATGTTGCATAGCAAGGGAGCAGAGGCAGATATAACGGCAATGACACACGCTATGAACATCCAGAACAAGAAAACTGTAAGAATCCATACCTTACGATTGGTGGAAAACCCAATTGCGAAGGCATGTGGCGTCTAAAACCAGCCACAAAAAACTGCAGACCACACCACCAACACAGAAGCCAGGATCCGGGAATAGGTAGGAAATAGACATCCGAGTATCATTCACCTGCCTACATATAGTGCTGAATGGCACTGCCCATTAAAATCATTGAATCCGGCCCAGTGACAATTTAGGTGTCACAGTGAAGCTTGTTTCTTCCCTCTTTACCCTTCCTTTCATATTTCTCACCATTGTACTCTAACATCTTTCTACCTCTTGCACCAGATCTAAGTGCATTTGGTGTTTGTGCATGGTATTTCATCTATTTATTTCCACAACACTTCAGACTACACTGATTATGACTATTACTGATGTAATAATTCTGATGATGGGACTGAAAAGTGGTCTACTCTTCCTCTCAGTCATATTAAGTCTGTCTGGAAAAACTTTTAATTTATATGTAAATCTCTTCATGTTTTCCCTGACACACTAGAGGCATCTGAAGCGTCAATAAAAATATTAATAAGTTTAAGATATTAATCTTAAAAAGATTAATAATTTCAAAATGTATAACAGTCACATGTTTTAGTGAAACTGGTATACTAGCCAGCTCTATAAAATTAAATTGGTTATTGTTGTTGGTTGGTTTATAGATTTTATCAGAAGTCTTCTACGTGCTACAGTATGTGGTTTCTAACCTTGGATTATGAAGACTTAATATGTAATAGGTGAAATATTACTATTTTAAAAGTGGATGGGAGGGAAAAGAAGGATGGCAGGCAGAAAGGAAGCAAGGGAGAAAATGAAGAAATGGAGCACGTATGGGAAACATTTTAGACACGGTTTGCATTGTCTAAAGTGCTCCTTATCTCTACTCCTCAGTCACTCTCAATAAATGATAACCAATGTTACTGTATATCAATGTAGCTATGGTCTCGTCAGTACATTATTCCACATAGGTAGCTTCCAATGCAGATATACCATTGGGCCTGTACTGTATGTTCTGTATCTGCTGACTTATTTGAGCAATGCTCAGTTGAGCAAAAACATGCATCATCTCTACAGTTGCACATATATAATTACATATATGCTATTTACACTGTACAGTAGTGGTCGGCAATAGGCAGCCCGTGGGCCAGAACTGGGCCACCAGCAATAATATCTGGCCCGTGGCCAGATTGCTTTGATAGCAGAAAAATAAATAATGAATAAATTGATAGCGGCTGATGCTGAAATAGAGCTCAGTCATGATGATAGCAACAGTAACTCACAAAATCACTTCCTCTTAAGTGATTGTGCCTCCAAAATAAAAGCACAAGAATGTTTTTGAATAAATGCTTCATGTTGAGTTCATTGAGAGCTTTTACTTTGAAAAGTTCTGAAGGACATTTGAAAGAATTTCTGGCTTAATTGACACACCTCTGAAAAAGCCTTTCATAAACGTGTGATTGAATTCCCCTGAATTTCCTCAGAGAAATGAAAATTAGTGTCCATAGGTTTATAAATGTGGATCAAACGCTGGGACGCACACGCACTGCGGCACATGCTTTATTGCAGCTAAAAAAAAGCTAATCAATTTGTTTAACAAGTTGGCAGGATTTTGGGAACTCTTCGAACGGGAGTCTCGCATTCTACTGACTGAGCTAAACATGAGTATCTAGGGGTTTAAAATAATTATACTGAAATAATGTAATGCCACGTAATGGCTTGATGGTTTACAGATTACAGTATTAATATGCATTACATATACCCTGACACTACTATGCACATTATGTAATAAAGGCATAAACAAAGATAATGACACACATACACAAGCACAGCTTTCAACCAGTTGCATGTTGAGTTTGAATTGTATCTGTGTGAGATCTTGTCATGCTATAGGCATAACATGTCCATTAAAAGAGCTTGTCTGAAACTCTTTTCCATCTTGTTTATTGAGTTATATACCTTTTTTGTGCATGTAATGTGATGACACGGATGAAAGCTAAATGCACCTCATATAATGCTCACCAAGCGGCTACTCTGACACGCCCTCAAAAAAACACCGGTGGAAAAACACTGAAAGCTGCAGCACACATCTCTCCTCTCCCTTCCAAACACTAGCTACCCTCCAGGCAGTCAATGGACATAGAAAGGCAAGAATTTAAAAGATTTCATACTCGGGGTCATGAGTCCAATGTGTAAAAGGAGCATAGTGCAGGACTGTGCAAAGTGTAATGCTCTAAGATGCAATTCATTAGTTATTCTATCTGCTGTTAGTTGCTTCACTTATTCATATGCTGACAAGCTTAGGAGATAAAATTCTCTCCTCCTCCCACATCATCATCTATCTTAAGAGAGCTGTGATGTTTACTTTCCCCTAAGGTTTCACAGTAAACCGCTTTCTGTGTATGAAAAAGAACAACTTTGTTTTTACAAGGCATTGTCATACACATGTAACGCTTTCAACACACTGTCAATTCTTCCTAAGTCCTCCTGCAGTTACTCCCCAGGTTGTAATCATAAACAGTAACACAGTCTCAGTCAACCTGGATGGTCATGAGGTCATGAGGATTAAAGAAAGAGAAAATTAACTCTGTGACATGAAGTATTGGAGTTTTCTGCAGAAGAAGTCTTAATCCCTCTCCATCATTCTCATATTGACCAAGTCACCTGTTGAGGTCCTTTTCCTCTCTTCTGCCCACATCATTATCTGGCCATTATGCGAGCAACATCGATTAATGATTCATGATTTCTCAAGGTAGAAGTTTACAGGACAATACAAGTCTCCTGTTTCCTTTAAATTGTACCTCAGTAGCTAATAATCACCAACTGAAGGTATGAGGATACCATTTTAGGAATAAAGCTCTCATATCCTGACTAATTTTATGAGAAATTTCATCAGATCATCATCTTTATCCCTCTTCATCACTAAAGATATTGACTGACCTGAGATAAATTCCTCCATCATTTATCAGGATATTGAGCACATTATGGCAGCCACCATAGACATAAAAATTGCAACAATAGACCTTAACCTCCCTTTTTTTCAATAATGAATGAGATGAAATGACAACATAAGTCAGATATCCTTAAACAGTAGTAGAAAGCTTCTTTTACCCAAAATTAAAAGCAATAATGGTACTTCATGGCTAACTGGACATATAAGCCTTGATTTAGTGATATTAAGTGAATAAGTTGAATCCATGCAAACCATTTTTGAAATGACTACATATAACCATTGTTTCAACTGCAAGTGTTGTCAGTACAATTGTTTAACTCTAAACTCAAGATTTATTTAAATGCTGTTGGAACTATGGTTATATGTAAATCAAATGTCTGAAAAATGTTTTTCTTAACCAAATGAAGTTCACTTTTAACCTAGACATCTATATGTGTTTTGACTTACAAATCACCAAACCAATGCTTACTAGGCAGCCTAAGCAGAAAAAAAAGATGGGATCATTTAAAAAAAAAAAAAGGTTTATGAGGGTGATGGACTTCAAGCTGGATTCCCAAACACAACTTCTCCAATCTGTCATGAAAGTGAACAAAACATTTTTGAAATTCAGGATCTGAAGAGTGCATTCACACAATTCTATTTTAAGTACTGGAGATTGAGAGTGAGTGTTAATCTGCCTGTGTCAGGAAGTATTGACTGAGTTCACTGTCAAACTTCTCTTCTTTTGTTCCTCCCACATCATCATTTGGTCATTACGAAGACTTGGGGTAGTGGTTTTTTGGGTGGATGTTCCCTCTAATCGTGCAGCTATTGAATGCATTGAGAGGCTAACATTTTCCTCTCTGTTCCTCCCACATCATCTGTTAGTCATTATGAAGGCTGAGTCATTAGTACGCAGACAGATCGTTAATGCAGAGACAGATCGTTAAGAGAGCCCAGCTCTTTGTCCTTATTGAACAGGGAAGTATTATTTTCACACCTGAGTGTTATTCATCTTTGTGACGGTGAATGGGAGAATAAAGCTGCATTTATGGATAGAGACACTCTAAAAAAGGTGCTGTTGTTTCGTATCTTATTGTGTTATGGTATCACAGGTACCACAGGGGAATTACTAGGTGATGTGCTAATGTTGATAACAGAGTAGTTAGGTTCTATCTTAACTCAACATGTCAGAAACACCTGCTGCAGATTAGTGTTCTTACATTTTAAACTTGTCAACAATTCATACTGCTGGAAATGTGAATCAATTACTATTAAACAATTTAGACTTCCAGTTTTTACTGTTTATTTGCCAATGGATGGAGAAAAATGTGCACAACGTGATTTCTAATGAAGTTTATAGTAAAGAAACTGACCATGCAGGCTGATAATACATGGGTGGACCATATCATGAATACTTCACACCATCTAGTATGGTCTGCAATAACCCTGAAATGCAATTTACTTTATCTTTGTGAACATTGTGATACTGAGGTGTTTACCTGCTTTAGCTCTTAATGTTGTGTATTTGTATCAGATTACATTAGATGTATTGTAATTGTTATATTATTGTAAGTATTAAAATATTCCCAAGAAAACCTTAAAAATAAAGGTTGTACATGAACTTCAAACTTGTAATGTAATGGAATAACACAGAAGATCATGCCCTAAAAATTTGCAAAGAGGTAAATCAACATTGCTCTGGCGCAGGTCAAACAATGAACAAGTCTCACTGTGGTAGGATTTCCTCTATCACCAGACAACCCTAATGCACTGAATTGCATAATTAGATGTGTTTCTTTTGTCCTTCCTGTAAAATGTGGAATACACTATGTGAATATGAGTAGTAAAGTGAGGAACAAGTAGCTTTCACATAGATCAAAACATATTTCCCTTACGTGTGGCCTGTCCCCACATCTCTAAAAGCTATGGACAGAAACCCTGCAGGGCTTGAACTTTTCTCAGCTAGATGTATTTGCTGTAATATGAAATGGAATCAATATTGTTGCCATGCAGAAACACATTCAGGCACTCACTTCAGGTTCATTTCATTCTCCATCCAGTTTGCTCTTTCTCTCTTTAAGAAGGAATAGATAGAGGTCAGGGTGGGGGTGTGGTATGGTTGTCCCTCTTTTTCTTCCACACACACATACACGCACGCGCACGCACACACATTCCTACATTATCAACAGTGAACCTTCATGCTACACCAACCAAATATGTACCTCGGTTTCAGTCATTTTGTTGTTGTTATTGTGTTGATATTTTTCATAATAAAAGTTTTTTGTATTTTTAAAAAATCATCCAGGTCATAGTTATCCAACGAAGGTTGAAGTCGAGGGCAACTGGACTTGAAGATACTGGAAGTATCTGGATGGATATTTTCAGTATCTTCAACCAAGTCCAGTTGCCCTCGACTTCAACCTTTGTTGTATTTTTAAAGTTTTTTTTATTTTATTTTTTTAAGTTTTTTTTTTTTTGTTTGTTTGTTTGTTTTTTACAGAAAATAAGGGACCTGTCCGATGTCTACCTCTGACATAAGGGACCTACATAGCCTGCAGTTTGTTGTGTTACATTATGTCAGCGCTGTGTGGAATGGTGGAGTATAATTTTTTCTGTGCCTGGACAAAAACCATCAGTTTTGAATCATGTTTGGACTTCAGTTTATTGTGGTTGCTCTAAAGGATCTTATGAATTTTCATTTTAAATAAATTTATGACGATAGTCAACCGCCAGATATACATTTCAAAATGATTTTGTTTTCTAAGTAGGACTACTCACAATGCTGATTTGATCTTCTGTCTCTAAACATCCATATTTGAGTGGTGATATCATGCCATGCTATCTAAAATGGAAAGTATGTCATCATGTGCTATGTGAGGACTCCTGCCAGTAATAGTGTGGACGTGCAAACACTTTTAATAAATCACATCTATCAGCACATTTTGTTCAAAACAAAATGATTGAGTCCTGTTTCAAACATCTAAGTCTGAGTTTTAACGTCACATAAAAAAAAAATCACACAAACTCTTAGAGACAGATGTCCCTAACCTGCACTAATGGAAGTTCACTGTTCAGCCTTTGAAAAAAAACAGATGCTGAGCTACATAAACGCTGGTTAATCTAATAATAATGGAATTCAATGAAAGCTATTGACCAACAACATGACTGACAGTGGACCTCCAAAATGTCCCCCGGTTGGCTGGGCGGTGGTCCGCTGTTGGTGAATTTGTGACAATACCGAGGTCCACTGTTGGATAGATACGCAAGTGTACACACACACACACACACACACACACACACACACACACACACACACATGGAACATGCACACCGTGGCCATTCATCCAGGCATTGAGTTGAGTAATGAGTGGTTTTAGTGAAGGGGACAGCTCACCTTCTCACCAACCCTTCTCAAGGAGACTTCTGATCACTGTTGTCAGATACAGCTAAGCACGTTAAATGGAGACTGCACTGTCCGAGGGTGTGTGTGTAATTTGAAATGGAGAGAAATGTGTGCATTTGTGAAATCAACAGAGGAAGGAAACAGAGTGTACCTTTATCTCACTCTTTGTATGTGTGTAAAACAGACTGTGTATATGTCTATATTTGTGAGTGTATGTGTGTGCGAGTACTCCCCAACACCTTACATCTGTCTCCCATTACGATTAGGACAGACCCACTGATAGATATATAATGGACTTTCCTGTGTGTGTGTGTGTGTGTGTGTGTGTGTGTGTGCCCGCATATGTGTGCGAAGGGAGCATTTAGCAGCCAATCAATCACGAGCTGTCAGATGGGTAAGTGTGGGGAACAGTGTCAGCAAAGGTGACACGCACATGCACGTTCATGCCTGCGTGCACACACATACAGCATCACACACGCACCAACATGGGAACAAAACTTCAGCAGGTGGAACAAAAGAAATACAGAGGGTGTTTATTTAGTTTTGGCTCTATACTTCCTGAGTCTAAATTTACCGTAATATCACAAACACAACTTTTTCTCAAAAAGCAAACATAATGACAACCCATAGTGCTGTTAAAATGACTCGTATGAGTTTCTTCTGATCTGCAACCTCTATAGTTAAGGTGTGATTTATATAGGCCACTATGACTTCTTCATTAAGGTGTGGGAAAGCTTGTGGCAATTGAAAATATTGCCTTCATGGCTTAAAGCAACAAACATTGTTGGTAGGAGTCAGGACACGAACCACGGTATTCACTGTTAAAGTTGCATGTATATCCACTAGCGCCTCCATCCACCAAACCTTTTTGCGGTGGCATAACCAAATCATGTTGTTTTTCGTCTTTGATGCAAAGTAATCAGTCATTATTCACAGGACCACAAAACGAGGTAGGTCGTTTTAAGTGTATAAGTAAACATAACAATTTTTCTCTGTTGATGAAGACCTTGTTTTCTTGCATTTCATTTACTGAGGGCATTGTTTTTTTAACTGACTGTTGATTTTCAGCCTTTTAGAATCATTACATGGTTAAACAGTGTGTCATGGAAATCAATACAATTTAATCAGAAACAGGTAAGAGGTAAAAGAGGAGAATGAGATTTACGCATGAATGGATTTAAATTAAAACTCTACATGTGAATGTTTAGCACACAAACTGACAAACAATCCCTTTTTCCCCCTTTCAACTAAAGATGACAGCGTTTGCTGGTTCTTTTCAATCAACACCTTGCTTGACATTCAGACCCACAGTTTACATATGGTACAGAGAAGCTGCCACCCCCAACTATCTGCTTTGTGATATGGCTCAGCTGCACTAGTTTATTTTTATTTTTAATTACAACCACTAGTTCTCAAATGCAGCACTTGGTATTTCTGTCAGCAGCAGGTGTGTGTCAACGACTCAGAAACATGACAAGCTGTGGCCCGAGTAGCTTCCCCTGGAATTTTATTTTATTTTTTTAACTGAGGCATATGAAACTAACTGCTAATAACATACACAATGGGTCTTATTTCTTCCCTTCTTTAAAGTTTCCATATTTACCTGCAGGTGAAAAGAATTAACTGAATGTTTTCCCACTCAGCTTTGAAATGGAATACTTATATGAATTATAAGGTAGTTAATATAGTGTCATTCATCTGCAGTGAAATTTCTAGGAGTAGCCTTTTATTTTCCAGTCTGAACCATTATAAATACTTGAGACTTTTGTCACTCATGAGCTTTTATTTATAAACTTGGATTTCATTACAATTAGTCAATCTGAATGAATCAAAGTGAAAACAGAAACAAAAAAACCCCACAGAGGTCAACATACACTGGTATCCCAGGTTGTAGGTATACAGCCCATTTTCCAGCATCACTCCTACATATCCTGCACATGAATCTGATGCATTTTTCCACCCGACTCATTGAGACTCAGCCAATCCCTCAGTGAAGCCACAGAGATTCGCTGCACTTTGAGAAAGGCAATTTACAACCCTGTACTTGGTGCAAGATGTAAGATATTACATTCTCTATTCAGCTGTCTTTATGTACTCTACTGTATTGTTTCTCTCTAACATACAAAAAACAAGACAAATATGCACAAAGACTGACAGATATACTATGTGGAACACGAACATGGACACAAAGTTGTTTACACCAAGATTGAACTGACACACTGCAGAGCCAGAGCTGAAGATTGATAGAAACTGTATGGACATGTATGCAACCACACATATAAACAAATAAACAAAAAAAACACAATACAATACAGTATAACAGCAAGGCTGAAAAGGGTGCCTGAAGTACACACACCAGGATGAAAAGAACAAATGGTTATTATTTATATTTATTCAGCTGGGAATAGTGTGTAATGTGTTTGTTGAAATGTTATTTTTTAACTCTATCCATTTCTTCACTTGCAGTTGAAAAAAGTCTTGACAAACCTTAATAAGGCAATTGTCATTCATCCAGTGGTCTTTCATTCTATACATATATCGTCTGAGCTTTTAAAGGCAGCTAAGTCAGTTAAAATACTCTCCCAACCAATCAGTGGAGCTTCCTAGATAAGGGGTCAAATCACTCAAGACCTCTAGATAATGTACTTTTTACTCTGTTTCTCTGGAAGCTATATTTAACTGCAATTCTGAAGATTATATACATAAAACATCAGATAAGCTTGTTAAATATAATGACTTTCTGAAGTTTAAAATACCCAGTAGTACATAAAGTGGTCAGATACAGTGCCCTCTGGACAAGGTACAATACTAAGCCACCAAGCATTCGAACCACTAATTGCTGCTTAGTTGTTATGCTTCGATAACCTAACACAAAAAAATCTTCCATCACTTTCTGCTGTTTATTATTATTATTTTTTGAATTTATGGCTTTTTGTAGAAAATATCTGCAGTCACCGGTAAAAGTTTAATCATGAGAACTGATAAACTGATGATAACTGTATCTTAATACCAAACACCACTAGCAATTTAAACAACAGGTCCTCCAAACGAAATGACAAAAAGTCATTGCTTGTAATTGACCTCCAGAATAACACGCACAAGCGTTTTCTGGTCAGATGCCCCTATCGGCAGGACAAACTTCATTTGTTTGTGTTTTCCAAAACTGTTAAATATTACTACTGCATTAATAAAACCACTTTCTGAGCCTTATAAACAACAGTTTTCTCCTTTTGTTGAGCCATACAACCACCCAACCTGTCTGTAAAAATTTTTTCCTGTGCCTCCCGATTGACAAAAGTCATAACCTCTAGAGCAGAGGTCACTAATAGGCGGACTGCGGTCCGGAGCCGGACCCAGCCGCCGTCCTCTCCGGACTGCCGACCTACAGCCGATATATTATAGAGAATTACTACCTTGTGACGGAGCGTTTCTATTTTAACCCGCGCAGCTTTTCTAGCATCTAGCAGCTCAGACCAATCGCATGTGCTCTAATCCTCTCATGTGATGCTGCTCAGCCAATCAAATCTGTGCATTCCAACAGGCATTGCGAGTCCACGAGTGCGATACACCGGAGACGTTTTGGAAACACACAGGGAGTGAGGAAGCGAGTGTTGAGTGTTTAGTATAAAATTGGACTACACTTCATCACTTCAAGCTACACTTTTTATAATTTTTTCCCCTGAAATTAAGCACTTTATTTTAGTTTACATAAATTTAGAATTTATTATTAGAGTAGTTTTTCATTGTTATCCCTCCAGTTTGATGTGAAAACAGAATATTGTTTAAATATTGTCAGTTGTTGACTAAAAACACATGTTGATAAAACTATATGTTATGGTACTGAATGATAATGCAAGTTAGTCGTTTTGATGTTCCAGACCTTTGCTTTGGGAAATTTTCTCTAACTGGACCTCTTTGAATTCTAATCGAATGCCCCTGCTATAGAGGGCTTTGTCACCAGATCATAAACACGTCGTTTTGGGGCTTCTGCTGAAACAACTGATCATGATTTATTTAGTTGGTTTATTTTTTTTCCCCCCTCTTTTTTGGAAGGACATTCTCATTTTGAATATCTGTACTGAGACTTACGCTGAGACTTATGTTCACCTTTGGTGAGGTGGTGATGATGCATCTGTCTTATGCCAAAAGTGTGTCCATTGTGAAAGACGGATAACTTTTCTGAAAAGAAGAATAATAATCAAAAAAGTTTTTAAAAATTGCATTTTGTTTTTTCAAAGATCACTCTGGTTACACCCTTCTGATGAACAGGTCAATATAATATGTCACTTATAGTATTACAACAATCACAATATATTGTATAAACTAACACTTAAAAGTAAAATATATAGATACATACAATTTTCAGGATCCCGGGTTTAACACCTTGTTGTATTAAAATATTCACAAATACGGGCCGTAACAAGTGAAAACCCCACACACACAAACTCAGAAATGTTTGTTTGGTATTAGCCTAAAGCAGTCAACAAGGGCAGGCAAATGCAAACATGAAAGCACCTCTCAGTGTGAGCTAGCTTGAGTGAGTGGATATGTGAGGTATTATGCCTGACAATGACGTGTGTGTGTGTGCATTATAATATGTGGAAGCGCTTCATACCTCTCTGTGTAAACAGATGGACACTTTGACCTGAAGATTTGTTTACATAAAATATTAAGAAGATTAAAACTGACACAGTAAACCCCAAACCGAAATGAAAAGTCTACATTAAAATTCACAAAGAGAACAGACACACTTTATTAGCACATCGCAACAGCAACAAAACACGCTCACATGCTGACATACCGAATGTGATCCTTTCTATAAAGACAAAAAGGAGGAGATTATAAACAAACCTTTGTAAAGAACCCAGAGATAAACATGACAGTGGTAAAACATGACAGGTGATAAAAGACAATATCTGACCTGAGTACTGTACTGTATTTAATAGAGGGCCACATCAGGTTCATCAGCGTTTTGAACATCAGAGCAGTCTCCCTTTGCACACAAAGAGACAGAACCAACGTCTCATGTCCTAGATTGAATATGTATTGGTTGTTTAAGTATTTCTGAATGCAAGTACAATATTTAAATAAAACTGAATGAAGCAAAACAACATATTTTCTTGAAAAATGGATAAAGAAATTCTAAATACCAAGTGAAAAGACTGTGTAAAGGGTTTACAGGTACCCTTTGGAGGAAACAGTTCCATCCATCCATCCATCGTCAACCACTTATCCTGCGGACAGGGTCGTGGGGGGCTGGAGCCAATCCCAGCTGACATCGGGCGAAAGGCGGGGTACACCCTGGACAGGTCAATCCATCACAGGGCCACACATAGACAAACAACCAGTCACACTCACACCTTAGGACAATTTGGACGGTGGGAGGAAGCCGGAGCACCCGGAGAGAACCCAAACTCCACACAGAAAGGCCGGGGCAACTTTCTTGCTGTGAGGCCACAGCGCTATACACCGGACCACCGTACCACCCAGGAAACAACGTTACTTTTAAATAAATATTTCCTCACTAATGTGTATTCCTGAGGTCTAATAAAGCATAAAACACACTTTCTTCTTTTACAGGGATGATTATTAAAAGAATTTGAAACCTTGTTGATTTTAACAGAGCAATTATGGCTTTCCCTACATGGGATGTATCACGTCACCTACAAGCACACACCTCTTTATGAGTGAAAATTAATTAAATATAAATCAGACATCTACTCTTCAAAAAAGCTCTGTAATACTATTACATACCTACTAGCATACCTTTCAATAAATAAATAATGATTTTGTGTGCAAAGCTCTGTGTGCAAAGCTCTGTGTAATGTACTGTATCTGTCCAACACAACACAAGTTTACATTGCATCTGCGTAATTCGGACTTTTTGTTTATATTAAGTAATGCAACATAGGTACCATTTACTAGCTAACTGTTAATGTCTTAACCAAAATACCATATTGCAAAATCTCTGAAGTCACATGGTGAACAAGCATTGAATATTTAGAAGTAACCACATAAAATTCTAGTCTGCAATTTTCTACACCTGTTAACAGGTTAAAGCTTTTCTCTTAACAGTAGTTCAGGAATAGTTATCTCTAAAACTCTGGGACAAGAAAAAAAAAAAAGAAACAAACAAGATAAAAATAGGTCTTCACCCATAAGGAGTACTATGTGGACTACCGACAACTGGATCTCCTAAATCAACTCAAATACAGTCCCACTAGACAGAACTATTGGCACACACAGACACACACACATAAAGTCCCAGTGCAGTACAACACAAACAGAGTCACTGATGATCTGCTGTCAAATATGAGCAAAACAATCCATAGGCAAATATTTGTTGTGGCAGGGGACACAAACCAAATGCTAATTTGCAGACACCACAGAGGATTAAATCTGTGAACAACTGCAAGATTGACTGGAAGGTTAGTTGAGAGAAAACTGTAAAAACTATCCAAAGAAAGAAACAAATGAGAACAAAACAGAATGAAAAGCAAGCAACAGAAAACAAATAACATCAGCAGAGGGACAAATGTTCTAAACTTAGTATGACGGGTGGGTATGAGGTGAGGTCTGGGTGAAGGGTGCATCTAAAAGCTTTCATACACAATTTATGGTATAAATCTGACAATGCACTGAGTTGGACGCCATAAAACACATACACACATTCATTTCCTGTTCCCTAACCCCAACCATCAAACAACCTGTTGCAGATGTGCAGCCCAGTAAAATATCCTTACTGTGGAAGATTTTACTTGTTGCTCAATAACTTCGGGTGGACATTTGGTTCTCACACACACACACACACACACACGCAATTATTCCTGCCGTTTCACTCAAAATAGCCATTTTATTATTCAGGAGTCACAAGGATGCTAAAATAAGAAGCTCTTGAAGTGTGTCCACAAATGTGTGCACATTTCAGCTACCTCTAGGACATTAAACTGTGACATTTGACTGTAGATTGCTTCAGTATTTCTTCCCAGTGTGACTCCATGCTATATCTTGTATATGTTATTTGGAGTTCATGTAAAGTTCCACCATATGGTCCACTATGTAGTGTGTTTTCCACTTTGTGGAGTAGTCTAAGTGCCTAGAGACAGATGTTATACCTTATAGAGTGGACTGCTTTTTTATTTGTCAACTGACACACTATATAGTCCACTACAGTAAGTTGAATTTTAAGTATAGTGTGTAGTGAATGGACCTGTGATGGTGTTTCATGTTTGGGAGAGTGATCCGTTTCGTTTAAACTGGTTATTTTGGCCAGTATATATTGGGCCAAAATAACCCCTCATGGGCTCATTCTAGTGAAATGTTGATGGCCAGCATTCACCAGCTGCATGCACATGTTAATGTGTGTAATTAGTATTGGTTTGAAATGTAACTCACATAATTTTGCATGCCATCATCTGTGTTTAAATTCTGCTAGAACCTCAAAGTGGGTTTACAGTTGGTAGATTTCTAATATATTTTATCTGGGATATGTTTTTTTTTTGTCATTAGGAATAGTTTGGATCATATTTTTAATTTGTGATTTGTTGTTTTCAACCAGAGAATCATTATGTTGATCTCTCAGCTCCACTCGGGATTTTGTGAATAGGCTGTTATTGGGTAAAGGGTCAGTAGTGTTATTTTATTTTATTATTAATCTTATATGGGAATCTCTAAACAGTGTGTTGTGTGAAGCTTGATGTGTTGGTAGTGATCACCTGGCCCTTAAAGTAATGTGTGATCTGGCTATTTACTGTAATTCCTAACAGTTTGAATCCTGCTTTCTGTGCTACAGAAAACTTGTACTACAGAATAACTTCATTTAAAAAACAATGCGCATACAGTAGGTATATGACTATAAATGAATAACGCTAACACAGTCAATGCAAACTGTTGAGCTTTTATCAAATGCTGTTCAAATGAGGATTCAAAACACATAACTCGGTACAATTTAATTTGTAACCGAGAGGTGTCTGATAGCACGTATTCAAAATACTTTCCGGACTTTTCTTAATCTCGCTTGATAAATGAGCTGCACTGTGAGGAAAGAGCACTTTCTGAGCACCCATAAGCCGTCTAAACAGATTACAAAGACTTATGGGTAAATAGAGGCAGCGGGGGTGAAAAAAAAGTGAACATCCTTTTTAATAGAGCTTCCTGGAAGCAGACTGTGGTAATGTGACGCAACAGTTTCTCTTCCCGTCACTCGCTGATGAGAAATAAATGAATGAGATTAAGGTTTTAACGCTGCTTTACGAGTGTGCGTGTGTGTGTGTATAAAAGTGTCAGAGGAAAAAAGACTGAGAGTGATATTATGATACGCCTGCAAGAGGTTCAATTTGCCCTCTTTTCAAAGTGGTTTAAACTGTGTGGTTGGTGTGGGTCGCAGTGTGTGTGGGTTGGTCTGAATAAGAGACTCTGTAGGGGTCATCTCAGTTTCTTTCAGAGATATTCACAGACATGGTCTAATGTCTGACATCAGAAATGCACTGTACAATACATGTATGTGTACACACGGTAGGGATGTTCAAATTATTGTTTTCCATCAAATGATTTACTGGTCAATGTTCGGTTTAATGTTTTGGTTTTGATGTAATATTACAGTGCAGTAAGTGTAATACTGTTTGAATGGGTGGAAACAGAGCTGTAGACCTGACGTGAACTTGAGTGCTGTGGCCCTTGACTTGCTTGAAACCTACCTAGAGACTTTCCACAAGATTAAGGAAAAACATTCATGTCTCAGGTTTTGCTCAGCTTCAGGTGGGTCTCGCATTATCACACACCTTGCATATTAAATTCTTCTCCAGTATATATTGAAAGAGCTTTATTTTAAAGGGGCATTATGTAGTTTTCAGCGGCCACTAGCGATACAGTTTTAAGATTGCAACCAGGCGTGTGCTCGTACGTGTGCTCGCTTCAACTCATGAGCGAGCATAATCCAAAAAACACCCACTTTCACACAGAAACACCAGCATGCAGGCTGTTGCTTTTCACACAGACATGTTCAGGCTCTGTTACTTCAACGTTCCCGTCTCAGAGGCAGATCAACACTGGCGCTGTACCTTTCATTCAGCGCAGCGAGACACCGGCGTATTGGCACAGTACTCCCGGAAAAAAACAAGAAATAACCAGTAGAGACCCATAGTTTGATAGTGGTAAATTAGTGCAGTTTGATGGTGCTAACACAATATCCTGTTAGTGCAGGGACTCACAAATATTATAGGTGGTTATGTCATTCCTTAGAGGTGTGTTGTATGAATATTAAACCATGTGCACTCACAAACATACTGTATACCCACACCTAGGGATGGGTATCGCTACTCGGTACCTTTATGGTACAGACCGAATCAGCCTGGTATCGAGTAGAACCGACACATCTCCAGTCAAACCAGTACTTCAATCGATACCTAGGCCTACTTTTTGTAACCAGATCGCGGCAAAAAAATGTGGCTACTATTTGTATGGTTTTGCTTGCAGCCAAACACGCAAGTCCAAGCGTGATTTTAACAGCCGCTCACCTTCGGCTGCAGTCTCAGGCATGTTCGTCACTGTTGCAAGTTCATCACCACAAGCTTGGCTTGCCCTTGGTTTCATCTTCTGGTATCATTTAACGCTTCTCTGTACATTTTTATTTGCTATTCACATCACTTGTCACTGATCGATTGCTGCGTCATCACATCAATTAAAGACTTTCATGGGCGATCAGCTGATTTTACTCACTGAGCCTCCGGCTGCGGCTGCTTCACATGTAGTTAGTTTGATCGGCTAGAAGTACACCCTCTATTCCTCTGTTTGTATCTTTAGTGTAGTTTAGTGACTTGTTTAAACAGACTGTTTTCTCGTTTTATTCTTGTGTCTGTCGTATTTTTGGAGGTTTGCGACTCACCACAAAAGGAAAAAGCACTCGCAGAGATCTTTCAGTTCAGTTTATTGATCAACACAAGTATCTAAACAATACCTTAAATTTGTTTCGCACAACTTATTTGGTCACTAAACTTTTTCACTCCTCTCTCATTCAAATATAAAATAACTCCCAAGCTGCCGTCTTTTCCCTTATAGGCTAATACTACCAGTGAGGACAACCTAATTAGGATGAGGAGTGATCTGATACAATTTCCCAATACTTCTTATGTAGCAGTTATTTGAAACAAGAAAAAAATAAAATAGATAACCTTGCTTGTCCATAACAACAATACAAATAATAATAAACTACCAATATGACTACCAATTGACATGTCAACAGGTGACATTTTATGCAAGGTATCGAATTAAGTACTCAATTGGTATCGGTATCACTTTAAGGGTAGTGGGTTTAATACTGGTATCGTAAAATTTTAAACGATACCCAACCCTACGCCACACCACAAATGGACCATACAGTCACCTCACAGCTTGTATTTCCACATTCTGATTGACTAAACTATGGATATGACAGAAACACTCTTCCATTGGATAAAGAATCACTACTTACCGTTGCATCCCAGCCATGTTTTGAGCCTAAACAGTAAGATTGTTATAATGCATATTGTTCAACAAATCAATATATTTTATGTGCCTGAGTGAATAAAATAATGAATTTCTCTCTGTAGTGAAGTGTCTAGCAGAGGAAGACATCTTTGTATGTTCTGTTATACTTTTGTCAAGAAATGACCAAACTCATCCTGTACCTTTTTCATGCAAGTGTGATTGTGCTTGTGCCTCATTCCTCACTGCTTGGAGCAGTTTTTAGTCATGTTTTGCATGCTTTTGTTCTTATTGCAACTAGCAAAAACAATAAACCTTAAACACTAACAACAAAGCGTCTGAACTTCCTCAGTAGAAAAGGAAAGCAGGTGTGAATCCCTGAATTCAGCAGACATTACAACCTGCAACAAACTGCAAACAGTGTTTAGCTCTTTTCTTTAGTTTACTGGTATTGATTAGATGAAGCACTTTCGATGATGCTGGAATCTCCAATGAGCATGCCCAGTCACCTTTGACCTTGTTCTACATCTGATGATTTGGATAACAGAGATACGTAAGTGACATCCTTGGTTTAACAGGTTTAACTTTTCATTCAAAGCATTCAAAGCAAGCTCTCTTTTTCAGGAATGATCTGCTTCTAAGTTATGCAGTTACACACATTCAAACCTGGAGGTTAAATGAGGTCACCGTGCTAAAGTAATAAAGGTACTTATATTGCTTTAAACTACTCAAGCTATAAAAGTGTTGCACAGCAGAAATGAAACAACCTTAACAGGGCAGCAGGTCAAGTGTGTTGCACTTGAATGGTTTGTTAAAACCTGCAGTACTGGTGAAACTGCTTAACATATTTGAAACACTGATATAAAGCATTGAGGTATAAATGTCAAAATAAGATTTAAGGTTTTCATAGCACAAACTGAGCACAAGCTTGTTAAAAAAAATATATACACAGTGCTTTTATCTAAAGTGCTTTACAAGGCTTTTGCCACTCATTCACACACGCTGATGGCAGCAAGCTACCATACAGTGTGCTGGCCAACTATCAGCAGTGATTTGGGATTCACTGTCATGCCCAAGGGCACTTCGACATGCAAATAGGAAGAGTCGGGGGTCGAAGCACTGACCCTGTGATAAGTGGGTGACCCACTCTACCTCCTGAGCCATAGCCACCCCACCAGTGCAGCTATGAAACTACAAGAGCTTCAATTTGTCCTTTTTTCAAAGTGATTTCAGCTGTGTGGTTGGTGTGGGCCATAGTGTGCGTGGGCTTGTCTGTGTAAAAGAGCCTGTAGGGGTCATCTCTTTTTCTTTCAGATATTGATAGGCCTAATGTCTAACCTCCAAAGTACACTCAACAATATGTATGTATTCACACCGGGATATTCAAATAAAGCCTTATCATGCAAGTTTCTCAGAAAAAATTCATTGTTTTTTAAATTTGATTTCCAGACAGTTGAACACAAATATAGTTGGCACGAAAGTGCCTTGGAGATGCCTTGTTGCTTAAGATGCAGGACGCTAAAAACAGACCAGCAGCTCGGTTTTAGTAATCACATATTCTATATAGTTTTGGCATTGTTGGTGGGTAACTTGAAAGCGCATGAAGGAGTTATTACATTACATTTAAATTTACTCATTTGGCAGACACTTTTATCCAAAACGACTTACATTTGAGGAACAACATACAAGCATCAACAGAGCATCAAATACAACACGAGCTCTACAACTGACAATACAAACTAGTAAGGGCAGCAATAAATACCAGTAAGAGCTAATAGCATGTATGGCATCAATGGGGTAAATATCTAGGGAAAGAAGTAAGATTTAACAAAAAAGTGCGTTCAATACAAGAGAATTGTAAGGGGATAGAAGAAGAAGAGCACAGGAAGTGCATATTAGAGGTTAGGGGTTAGACCTACTAGGACAGCATTGCAATAGTCGAGGCGAGAGATAACCATGGCCTGTACCAGAAGCTGGGTGGCATAATGAGTGAGGTAGGGCCTGATTTTTCTGATGTTGTATAGAGCAAAGCGGCATGAACGAGAGACAGCAGCAACAGGGTCTGTAAAAAGGACAGCTGGTCATCAAGTTTCTTAGCACCCTGGTAGGAGTGATGGTTTATGGTTGAGTCAATTTGTAGTTTGAGGTTATTACAAATAATAATAAAAGAGACCAGTTTCTATATAGGAAAAGTAAAGTAAAAAACTAAAATAGGGGTGGGCTTGTGACCAACACATAGATTAGGCAAAAAAGTGATTTTAAGTATACCAAATTCTTCTGCTTGTTGTAGTAATGTTTACTACTATTGATCCAAAATTCTGTTGAACCATTTTACAACATGGCACTGTAATAACCTTAAGCCAACCTTTGGTCGTAACTGACATTTACTGCATAACATATAAAGCAAAACTTGAGAGAGGGAGAAGAGAGCAAAGGGGAAAGGAACAAATGCAACATAAACAAAAACACCAAACTGTTCCAACTAACTATGCAAGCGCACACATACACACACCTCTTAATTGAAATTCTGTAATTTGGTCGTAGAACGCTGCAGTGTTTTGTCACAAACAGAACATCACAATCTGTCTTGAGAAACATACACACAAAGAAATGTGCATTCTCATACACACAAACGCACACACAGCTTTGTGACAACCGCGCTCTTTTCCTCAGGAGGGAAGCTGATACAAACATAAAAGCAGAGAAATTCATATTGCCTTCTCAAAGTGTCTCTGTTGTCCCCTGGGTGAGTAAACATTAGCATTCCAGTGATTCTCTGTAATATCCTAATCTGCTGTGTGTCAGTCTGCAGTTTCCTCTGTTAAAATATGCTCTCATGTACTGTTGTGGACATAACCTCTTGTTTAACCACAGGTTCAGTCTATTTTACAGTAGATTGATTATTATCCAGAACAATAATATTAGGTCATGTTGACAAGAATTATTATATTTAACGAGGATTTAACGAGTCGAGACCGTCTGTCTCTAAGTGCAGAGGTTCATAAGCAGATGGTGAAAATGTTCAAAAATCTGATTTTCTAATATGAAGAAAGACTTTAAAACAACTAAATGAATCACTTGTTGCTTGGACCATGGCCTCATTTGCAGAGACATGGTTTAAGAACTGACTGCCTGTGTGTGTGTGTGTGTGTGTGTGTTAGGGGTGTGCATCTTCACTGGTCTCATGATTCGATTTAATTACGATTATCCTGAACGATATGATTCGATTCGATATCTCAATACATCATGATGCATCACCTCTAGGGGTCGGAATTTCTAGGCACCTCATTACGATTATGAGTGCTACTATGCGATTGTAGAACGAATAAGATGTATTTTCCTCACTGTTTGACTACTCGGTACTTTTAAAGCAAAGTATTTTTTGTAACAATCCATCTAAATAGGGAGTAATGAAATTCAGCTATTTATTGTTACTTCATATGAATAGTAGCTAATGTTACATAGCATTATTACATTAGTACAACGTTATTACTGACCGCTACTGATGCTGTTTTCATGTCTGATGCTGCTGTCATTAGTATAGAGTCAGATACGGGTTGAACTACGCACTACCACACTATAATGCTCCAGCCAAACCACGTTCACTCTGCCTAAATATATCTGTTCCGTTTTTTGTATCATCTAGAGTATTTAGTCCTGCAAGCTGATTATTGTAATCTTGTATTGAGTACCAAGGACCATGAGAAACAGCATTTTTTTTCAAGTGTACTCTATATGTGGATGTATGACAAACAAACTTGAACTAGCAGCCAAAAAGACCGCTAGACCGCAGTCTGAAGAGGAGATTTTAGCCAGCGCTAACTGGCTTTACTGTTCCAGCAGTTGGAACACAACAGACAGACTTTAATTAACGGACACACTGTGACCTACACTGTACATTTACTGCCAGACTAAAATGTAGTAACGCATGTTTTCCTCTCGCCGCTTGCTTTCACCATCACCTATTGCCAACTGTTACGTAGCTGTCCTTTGACGAATGAGGAGAGGACGCTAGCTGAGAGCTACCGTGCTACACTGTGCGGGTGAAAATCATTAGTGTTAGTTGCGTATTGCTTTTATTGATCACGTAAGTTTAGTAGCAGCAGTCATTCAAGCAACAACTGTCTGTCTGTGCCAGACAGGGAGAACAACAAGTCTTTGTTGTGTGCACCGCACAGACGGCCCGGAGCAGCACTTCTGCATGTCCGAGTTCTGCCCTTTTCGTTCCGTCAACATTACGTCATCAGTTAACCTCTAGATAATTGATTATTGACATTTGTAAATAGATTCATAGTCCACATGTGCATCATTGTGGGCATGTAAGACAACAAAACAAGACACCTGATTATCCTGCGTACAGAGTCGCTGGAGCCAATCCCAGCTGACATTGGGTGAGAGGCAGGGTACACCCTGGACAGGTCGACAGTCCATCGCAGGGCCACACATAACAGACAGCCACTCACAGCTAAGCACCCGGAGAGAACCCATGCTGACACGGGAGAACATGCAAACTCCCCACAGAAAGGCCGTGGCAACCGGGGTTTGAACCCACAACCTTCTTGCTGTGAGGCAACAATGCTAACCACTGCACCACCGTGCCGCCCTCTTGTAGATCAAACATTGATAAAATAATAATTTAAAAGGGTCAAGAAAAAAGGATGTATGTTTACTTGGACTATTATTTACTTCATTTTCTTTTGCTAAAAGTCTTCTGTAGTAGTCTGATTGTGTTACACCTTGTTCCTCATTGCTTGGAGCTGTGTTTGGTGTGTTTTTTGTCTCACTGCAACTGGAAAATACAATAAACCTGGAATTAAAAAACAAACAACAAAGCATTGACTGAACTGCCTCAGCAGAAAAGGAAAGCAGGTGTGAATCCTTGAATTCAGTACACATTACAACCTGCAACAAACTGCAAACACTGTTTAGCTCTTTTCTTTAGAACCTTTTAGTATTGATTAGTTGAAGCACTTTGGATGATGCTGAAATCTCCTCAAAACCACACAGTATGTCACCTTTGACTTTCTACTATATCCGATGATTTGGATAACAGAGATACTTATGTGACATCCTTTTGGTTTTTGTTTCACTCAGAGCAGTTCTCTCTTTTTTCAGGAATGATCTGCTTCTCATTTACACACATTCAAATGTGGTGGTTAAACGAGGACACCGTGCTAAATTAATAAATGTACTTATATTGCTTTAAGGTTCTTCAGCTATAAACGAAACTACCTTAACAGGGCAGCAGGTCAAGTGTGTTACACTTGAATGGTTTGTAAAAACCTGCAGGACTGGTGAAACCTAATAATATGTTGGAAACACTGATATAAAGTACAAAGGTACAAATACCAAAGAAAGATTTTACTCATAAAACATAATGACTATTTAGTCAGATGTTGAAATCAAAACGTGCTAACTGATCTCACTATGAGAACAGAGCTCTTCACTGTGGAGTTTCATGACACCTTTATGTTTAAAAGTTACTTGGTTTTATTATTAACTTTGTCAAGTGGAAGTAAGATGCAGTGAAGCATGGATGTAACTATTTGAAGTTGCTCCTGGTGATCCCATTTTGATTGGTTTTGTGTTTAATTGTTTTTGTTTAGAATATTTCTTTTAAAGTTCAGGAAAAGGAAATAATACTTACCTGTCTGATGGTTCTGCAGATTACAGACTTTACTGATGGACCTGCCAGGAGGTAATCAACACCTTCTGGAGAGAAGGATTAAATTCAGAAATGTGTTGCTTTTTGTCTACCATATGTTGCTTATCATACAAAAGGTTGGGAAATGTAGCAGTACAAAAAAAATGTTTTTGTGGATTTGAAATACAGTATGATATACTGTTATGAAAAATTCAAAACATACTGCTATATCATTATTTCATGTGATTAAAATAACAATTAGGGTATTTTGCTTTTGTAATTGTTCAGAGATTAATGTATCATTTACTCACTAAACTTTAAAATTCACACACACACGTACACACACTTAATTCCTCCTCTGAGGGCACAGCCAGCCCTCGACACACTGTCTGCTGTTGATGTCTGACTGGTTAAAAGGTCCCCATGTTCACAACTCTGCATTATAGCATTCAACATTCTGATATGATCACCCCCTCAACTGACTGCTGTAAAAATACAGATGAAGACCATAGCTGCCCAGCAGTCTAAGGCACAGACTGTGTAGCCACAACACCTCTGGTTTGAATTTGGCTTGGGGCTTTTGATGCATGACCTGCCCCGCTCTCTCACCATGTATCCTGTCACTCTCAACTGTCAAACTGTCCAATAAAGGCAAAGTATCCAAAAACATTTCTACACCTGCACTACTCAGACATGCTTTGGGACCAGCGGCAGTCTCACTTTTATGCAGGTCTCTACCATCAGGGTTCTGCTGAAAGCTTTAAATGGCTTGAGTATTTCACTACACATCCTCATTCTCAGCGAATAAAAGAAAGTGGTTGGCAAAATTCAGCAACAACAGAGCAATAATCCTCGTGATTACAATGGAAGCAATGGTTGGTCGAGTTTTCTTGAAATGGCCTGTTTAACAGTTTAGAAATTGCTTGTGAAAGATCCGTTTGAAGTTGTAACTGAACTAATCATCTTTTTAACACCTTTGACTCTTGATATCTGTGAATCAAACAATATCTGCTAATTAGAACATGATTTGGTTCAGACTGCTCCTTAAATATGGTGTTTCCATGCCTCAGAGAATAATGGCTGAAGTCACCCTCTCTGTGGATGCCGCAACATCACAATTTTCCTCCAGGATTCAACCTCAAGCCTTTTCTTTTCCTCCTGACAAAACTATGATATACCCAAGTAGTGTCATAGATGGATTGAGTTGTTTGCAGGTTGAAATGTTCTTCAAAAAGACATAGACAATGGGAGAAATTTCATATCATACACTTGAATTTTATAGATATTACATTGGTTTGGCCCCGCGACCCTGTAAAAAAATTTGAAGCCCCGCGACCCTGTACACAGGATAAGCGGTTAACGATGGATGGACATTGGTTTGGGTGTGTTGGTGGATAATATGCAAACTACACAGTTCTTACTGTATTTTTCAAACTGCTGCTTCTATGGCTAGAAACAGAAACTTACCGGGTGTTTAGAAGAGAATAAAAGGCCTGGTTATGCTGTTGTTGTGTTATGGCAATCAGCAACTAACGGTGGCAAAATGGACATTTATTTACATTGAACTGTCACGGATTATTACCTTAACACCGATGCAGAGCAGACATTATAGATACCCTTGGAACTACCTAACCTAGCTGTCTGGCATGAGCTATGTCTCTCTGTCTTTCTTTCACATCCAGAGTATAAACAATTGAGCCCATAATATCAACTGGGTGATGTAATCACTACAGTGATGTGATCCACTTTGTTTCCGCGGGTAACTCACTTAGAGACACATTATGCTGGATGGATGAATGGACGGATGGAGGGATGAATGGATTGACGAGAGGAGGGAGGGTGAAAGAAAAAGGAGATGGATGACTTAAGTAGAGGGAGGGAGGGCAAATGGGATGGTGGAGGTAGAAAACGGGGTTACAGACAGAAAGGGAAAGGTGAGAGGAAAGAGAGGAGCTGTCTTGGAGATAGACAGCGATAATGTGTTGGAAGTTCAGGTAAAATGAATTAGAAAATAACAGACAACTGACGTGTTTTAGCACAAACGGTAAACAAGAGAGGTGAGGAGAAGCCAGTCAAAAGAGCAGAAGGAAGGAAGGAATACATGACTTAGCGAGAACATGACAGAGATAGAAGCAGAGTGATATTAGATAAACTAATTACAACATACCCTCCTTTTCCTGCACTCTCACTGCCTCCATCTATATCCATCCATCTCATCTGCCGGTCATCGCCTCATACACTCTGACTTTCCCGGAATAAAAGCGTGATGTTTTCCCGCCGATGGCGAGCTGGTCTGCTTCCCGCAGGCTCTTTAAAGTGAAATCAGATACGTGTACATCCAATCGGAAAGCTTTTAACTAACAGAGCAATGGGTTGCCAGGTGGGTAAAGTATTTAGCAGTCGGGACACTGTGTTTGTGTGTGTGTGTGTGTAATGTGTGAGTATGTGCATATGTCAATGAGGGAGGAGTAAAGCATTTAGTGGTCAGGGACTCATCGAAACTCTTGAGTCTCTTTGTGTGTCTCTTTCTGTGTGTGTGCACGTGCATCATGTATATTATTTTTATCATCCTTAATAATTTTGTTTGCTCCTTTAACTTACCAATAGCCTAAAAGAATAAAACTCTTATTTTTTTATTTCAACTTCACCACATGACACACTTGGCATATTGATGATGCTTGTCTTGGTATTACTTTTTATCTGATTGGAACCTAATCGTGTGTTTTCACCCACTCCTACTGGTCCAAAGAAGTGTGCGCATTCCCACCGTGTTCTTTTGTAGGTATTAGTTTATGTGGGAAATGGGTTCAGCATACAGTAGATTGGTTTATACGTATCGTTTATAGATCTGCCCCCATGTTGGTGTTATACACTGTGTGCTGTATGTCTGAATAATACAGTATTGTTTTTTTCATGCTAAGAGGTCATATATGTGCATGCTGGATGTATACAAGAAATCCCTCATTAAAGGGCAACTTGTTTATGTGTGTGTGTGTGTAGGTGTATGTATGTGTGTGAATTCCATCACTGTCTGCCAATAGAACTACTTAGCAGGAACCTCTCAAAGATTTCAAGTCCATGAATAATTCACAAAGGAAAAAGTCTATCCTCCTGTTTCCTTCCTTTAACACTCCACCCTCCTGCCACCAACACCCACACACACACACCACCTCCCATGTATAATTACATTAAGGTGACTGCAATTGCACACACGTTGGTGGCAAAAAAAACCCCAACAAAATCCTACAGTTGTCTTCCTCTTTCTCAGGGAAAGTAGCGCTCCATTTTCAATAATCCAGGTGCACTGTCAAATAATTCCAAGCCTGCTCCTGTCATCCTGCCACACAATTATTTATTGGAACACTGGCGAAACGTGAATCACCAAAAATAAACAATTTTTCCCCCTCCTCCGGTCTCTCTCTGAATATTAAAATAAAGGCAGATACGGCAGCTAAAGGGGATTTTCATTACCATAATGAACATCAGGACCGAGAAGGAGAGTCTTTTTCATTAGCCTGTGTGTATAATCCACATTATTTGAAAGCAAGGTTAAGCGGGGATGTGTTTAATTGCCTGCTTAGAGGGTTTTTTGTAAATTAATTGCTGTGGGACTATATGCAGGAGCAAAAAAGGAAGAAAGGTGTTCGCATGATGTCATCCTTACAAATTGATGTTTGAAGATGTTAGCAGACACCTTTATACCCGGCAGAGGTGTTGTTAGGCTTGTTTATAGAGATTTTGATTCTTTACAGGTTACAGAGAGTGACAGAGAGAGGAAAAGAATAAAAAACAGACAAGGATGGAGAGAGAGCAGCAGTGATTTCTAAGGATAAAAACTGAGTTTAGGGGAAACAAACTGACAGGAAGTGAGTGAGTGAGATGAAAGAGAGATGCCATATTGTCATTAGAGGTGTCATATGAGTTGTTTTAGAAAGTGATGACAAACAACCTATTTTGACGTTGAGGTTGAACAACGCTTGAGATTCTCAGACTCCCAAACTGCACCAGAGACTAACAACCAATTTACCAAAGACTGAAATATTATTTTTACCTCCAAGATATCATCAGCGCAGTTTAAACAAATGGAATATTAAGGAGAAAAATGTTGTTTTTCATAGGAGAGATGGAAGGATTAAAAATGGTCTTAATTAGATATATATATTACATTTAAACCTTCTGAGGTCGCCAGTAAAGAAATTACAGTATACCAAGAAATTGAATCGTCCTTTTACAGTTTCTATACATGCATGGATAAAAGAGTACAGATATCAAAAGTGGCTATGCAAATTGGTTGGTGGCATTAAGATGCAATGGAAATATGAGAAAAGGAGGGTAAATAAAAAAGGCAAGTAACGTGACAAAAAGACTACAGCTGTGTTAATATTTATACGCTAATTAACATTTCATAATATATTAGTTCAAAACAAGTAGCCCACCTGTCTGCGTACTATGGCACAGACTCTGATGTGTATATTTTGCTGTGTTCCTGCGCTTTTGTGTCATGTCTGCTGGAAAATGGAAATAATTCTACAGGTTGAAATTTGCCAGAACATTTTGTGTATTACTGTGTGTTAAAATACCTGTATGGTTTAAAAAGAAAAAAAAATGAGTCCAGCAGGAGTCAGGGAAACGGACAGAAAGTCATTTTATGGCATCCACCTATCCAGCCTCTCAACCAAAACAGATTTATAAGTTGTTGTTGTTGTTTTACCTATTTTTCTATATAACACATTGTCTTTTGACTGTCCATGTCTCTCTATGTATTTTCTGTCTCCTCTGTGTATATTTGAGCTAGAAGGGTTAGACATCTCTATTAGATTATGCATGTTTTGCTGTGTTTGTGTGTGTGTGGCTGATGGTGAGGGAGTGGGTGGGTCAGCCGTGTCAGACCAACAGATCAATAAAATCAATAGCATGAAGAAGCAGCCCGCAACAGCCGCAGCCACATTTACCAGCCAACACATCATAGACGGATCACACGAAAGCCACACTGACATTTTCCAGCTATTTTAAGTAGCGTCTTGACTCATGTCCTTCTACTCTGTGACCGCTTCTCATCGGCGTGTCACATGATAAATGTCACTTTTGTAGATGGATTCATACTGTATAAAGGAACAAACACAGTAACAGAGAAATGGAGATAGATTGTAAGACCAGTTTTGTTGTGAGTGTTTTCTGTCTCCGCTGACAGGAGGTATGAAACATGAATCAGTTAGCTTTTTAAAATCATTATGTCTCATGGAAAGATCAGGAAGAATAGTCCACAGTACAGCGCAATAAATCATAAAACAAAATGTTCTTCAGCAGTTTATCAATGTCGATTTTACAGCTAATAAGAGCCTCTATGGATGCTTGATTCTGAGTAGCCGAAGGGGGTGCATTATTTTCAGATAACTGTATGGCTCCGACATAGTGGCCTCATAACTGCTCTAAATTAATACTGATAGCTGGAGGGCTGCTTGTTTCAGCATGTATGAGGCTACTAGTTTTAATGTTCTTTCCATGACTGACACAGATAGGCTTGATTTAAAAGTTGATGTTTCCATTCAGAGAGGATAAAATATGAATAAACAAGCTTTCAAACTCGACTAAAATCATTTCTTTACCTTTTGATTGGGCGAGCCATGAATGCCTCCTGTCAGGGATGGCCATGGATTCTCAACACTATCACTATCTAAATCAGATTATAAGCAATCCTTGTATGCTTGTTCAACGACTCATATTAAGACGAATAGTGAAACATGTCCCGTAGGTCTCTATAGGTGATGGCTTGTTTTTTCTAATCAACAGTCCGGAATTGTTGAATTACAATTAGATCTTTTTTTCTGAAAAGTTTGAACCACCAAAATCTATTTTGGCATTTCTGCTTGATAAATTTCTTAGACATTTAATCATAGGTAGACAAAGTTCACAACTCCTTAACTTGTAGTATAGATAATCCTGGTCAAATATTACTCCAATACAAGTAAATGTTTTTATTTAATTTAAAGTAGTGGAGTACCTGCTTTTAAAAATACTTAAGTATTCAAAAGTACATTTTTGTTTAAATGTGAAAATGCATTTAAGGAATTTTTTTATCTGGAATTAAACAAATACATAATCTTTCTTAATTTAAAAAATCTCAAACATCAACTCGACTCATCGATGTCAGATATGGCCATGGGTGCTCTCGTAATAAATTGTCATCTTTATCTGCAGCAGCCATCATTATCACCGCCAAGCTAAAATTGAACCGTTCAAGCACTTTAAAAACTTAAAGTGAAGTACAGATACTCAGCTGGTTTCTCCCCCCCCTTTTTTTTGTAAATAAATACAGAGAATTATAGTATTATCCTATTACATATTTTTTAAATATCATCCAGAAGCATCTCCCTTCACCCAGAAGTCACCCATCCTGCATTTTCACCACAATGGCAGTTATGGTTGAACTGCTTCATCCTGCAAACTGATGGAGCCATGAAAGAGACTTCAAAGACCTCGGGGCTGTTTCATGCTGTTCTGTGTTTTGCAGATTCAGTATCTGCAGCCATTTCTTAGTCCTACTGGAATTTATATTCACGCCTCGTATGTCTCTCCATTCACAGTGCCTTGACCTCTTTAAAGCTTTGACATTTTAGTCAAATAACATGAGGTGCGATTTCCTGTTTCAACACTGTGACACCCAAATCAATGTGGGTTAAAGATACAATTCGTGATTTCTCCACCAAATCTATATAAATGTGAGATATTTTCATAGGTAGAAAAAGAGGCTGAAATGGAACAAGACTCACAGGTAGAATTTTCCATTTTTCCTTTTCTATTCTGACATTTACTACAAGCTCCAGATATAAAGTTAAATATAAAATTAAAAATCCCATACTTAAATATGTAGATATAACAAAGTTTCAGTCAGTATTCACAAATATTCATGTTATAAAACCAAAGGCATGGACAAGGACACAGGTTTACTGTGTATTTAGCAAAATCTAATCTGCATTGGAATTTTCCATTGTAATCTACATACACAGCAGATTTGCATGGATTAAATTACTAACAAATCTTTGTAATTACTGCAAATCTCTAGACATCCTCAGCTAGTTGTAGTCCCTCACAAACTGAGTTTGAGACACCAATTTTGATGGTCAGAAAAGAAGCCCTCAATTTAATAATTTGCTTTGAGAGCAAAGCCAGTCATGTTGCTAACAGTGTCCCAAAGGGAACGCCATGCTGGAAGTAGAGACTGAGGCTTTCATGCTTGGTCCAGCAGCTAAAAGCTCTGGATGAAATCATCTCCCACTCCAGATTATGGCATTCATTACTTCTGAAAAGAGCTCGGCGTGAAAAGAGAAGGATGGAGGGAGAATGCAGGAATAGTCTGCCAAAAATGTATTCGTCTGTGGAAGTGCCACGCTTCTGTTGGTAAATCTATGGCCAGAATGACATTTAAGTGTATGTGTGTTTAAGAGTGTTTGATAAAGGAAGGAGAGAAAAAGAGAGACTGACAAAGAGGGAGATGATGCAGCAAGACAAAAAAGCACAAGTCACACACATGGAGGCTGAGAGAAAGTAAAGGAGCAAGATCATCACTGGGTGGAACTGATTCAGTTTGAATGAGATATTCCTCTTCTTTCTTCACAATATGTCTCCTCATTTAGGTAACCAAATCTCATTATTTTCCGCCCTTCTCTCTAATGCTGGCTTTTCTTTTTTCTCTTAATTTCTGTCATTTGTCTATTCCTCACCATTCTTATTACAGTAAAACAGAATCTTTTTTCTTCCTCCCCTCTCTCTCTCTGAAGACCAGAGAACATAATCCGATCCCTTCCTATTTCAGAGCTTATGGAATATGAAAGAACCCTCTCCATTTCTTGCAGTCACCAAGGAGGACTGCAGTATGGATTGACCCATAGGAAAAGAAAACTTTTCCTTATTTATTTGAACATTTTAATATGGATGTGCCCAAAGTCATACTAGTTTTTTTTGTGACAGCTGTCAAATCAATATTCATGAGGATGTTCTCATGCTTGCCAGAATCTTTGTTGCCTAACATATTTATTCTTTTACAGTTTTATTTAAGGTTTTCCTCTTGTTTGTTTGCTAGACTTTTGTTAAAGCTACTTTTTTTGGCCACAAGAGAACATGAGAACTCCAAACCAGACCGATGGACCACATGTACAAATCCTACTTTGGCTACCATGTTAGCAAACGATCGCCTATTCACACTGATAGAAGTCTGATACTTGCTATTCTTTTAGCTCTGATTTGATTGCCAGCTCCTGGCTCTTTATCTATAAATATCTATTTAGCTGCTAGATTTGTGACTTTCCTCACCAGCTAGTTGGTAACTTTGATAATTCAACCTTTTAGCCAGAGCTGGTTTACAGGGAAAAAAAGCTACCTGCTGTTCCTGATAACAGGGTTGATGAGAGCTATGATACTGAACCAGACAGTAAATGAGCCGTAAAACTATTACAATGAGATGAGAGACGCTAAAAAGACACACAGAGCTGCAGAGCTTGGTGACAATGCTGAGCTATAGATTAGTAGGCCTTTAAGGTAGAGGTCCAGCACTACTTATTCAGTGTACTGTAGCCTGAATTAAGTTCTTAGTGACCTCTTATTGGTGGGTTCATAAAAAATTAACTTGTACCCTGTGCAAAACAAACTCACACAGGCTTGCAGCCTTTGCACCCGATGAACAGACAGAAGCATCCAAGATGTGCAGAACCAGGATGGTGTCAATGTGTGTACCTAAAATATAGGGGGACTGATTTCAACCAGTGTGATTTAGTTCATCTGTAGTGCATTTTGCAATAAAAGCTGTTCCTGGTTGCTTGTGTTGTCTGTCTTAGTTTAAGTTTACAATAGAAGAAAATATCAACTAAATCACATATATTGCACTTAAGTGAGAAAACAGACAAGAAAGCTATAGCTTATTGAATGCTGGTGTGCTGGAAGCGCTCCGGGTAAAAAAAATGTGTTTTCAACGACAGGGACTGTTATTAAATTGTCTAGCATGTAAACTGTTTAGAGTATTGCACTTACTATACCTTGAATGTTTTGATTCCCGGGGCTTTACAATAGAAATTGTCAGATCAAATGATATTTTGTGGTGACTTGCACAAAGTGGAGATTCAGCATGTCTGACACTTCAAACAACTTCAGAAAACATAGGTTATTTTTCCATTACAATAAACCTACGAATCAGACTGCACATGAACTGTGTCATAATATAGAGGTACTATAAGCTGGCTCAATAATTATCTTAAAAACCCTACCATCAGAGCAGCAGAGCCCTGTCACTGTGGCTGAACATTTGAAAACATGGATAAAAGAATCTTGTCACTTAAGGCTGATTACATGGTTTCAGTATTGCAGAGCTGATATTTCTGAAATGCTCTTTTTCTCTGCCCCTCCTTCGCTGAGAGATTTTCTGCTATACTAGTGCACTATTTATTCTATTTAAACCCAACCCTATGATGACAGACAGACTATATCCATGTAATACCTACATATTATAATTACTGGTTTTGTGCGAGTGTGAGATTGAGTGCGTATTGCTGTGTGTGTGTGCGTGTGTGTGATTGTGTTCGAACATGTGTGTGTTTGTCTGTGTATGCATTATTGATCTGTTCAGGGCTTCTAGCCTGGATAGCTGATTTTCTGGGCAGAGAGACAGAGAGCCCTCCTGTAGAGCTGAATCTTATGTTTCTAAAACCGTATCTCTGTTTCAAGCCATCATCTTTCCCTTCTTTCTCTACTTTCAGTTATCCCATCCTCCCTTCCCTCCTCTTTTCCTAACCTCTTCCTTGCCTTCTTTCGTACCAGTGTGCTTTTATTCTCTCTGCATCCTTCTCATGTGTCCTCTTTTTTTCCTCATCCCCCCTTTTCCTTTTCCTTCATTTCCAGCCATTTGCTGCTCATCTCTGTCTGTTCTCCCCCTCTCCTCACGGCCTCTTGCAGATGTCGGATCAGACAGAACAACATGACTCACACAGAAGGGCTGAATTCCCTTTGGTTCACCATTTGATATCAAACGGGACTTTGTGCTATGTGTAGAACCTTGAACCATCATTGGAAACATGAAATACTGACAGAGACTAAACTGTGGTTTTATGAGAGGTCAAATTGTCCGCAAGAGGACTGCAGTGTTCTTTTGAAATGCATTCTGTTGAAAATTTCCTGCTTTAAATGGTAACTTACTTTGCCGACAAACACTATAGAGTATTAAAAAGAAGTTGTGAATGAAAAGCAATGATTTGGTGTCATCATATGACTAACTGCTTGGTACTCTTAATTGTGTGTTGACACTGATACTGATAGTACTTTGAGTGTCTGACTATGTGTACATGAGAAGTAATTAAATAAATAAATAAAGAAGAAAAGTGATCTGAGTTAAACCTTTAAAAGCTACAAGGCTGTAACTAAAATAAGAATTTCAAATTAATCTTTTCACCGAAAATGTTGTTTCATGACATCTACTCAAGGAAATTATTTTCCCCTTTTAAAGCACTACTAAATCCTCCTCCACCTCCACCTCCCACAAACTTGTCTGCTGATACCTTTGCTGCCTTCTTCAAAGGCAAAGTGGCGGATACAACTAGCCAATTCTCTAAATCACTCAAAATCAACCGTATTCCCACTTCCGGTCAGCTCCCACTATGTGAGCACAGCATAAGAAAACCTACCATGTAGCAGTCCTTATACATGTCTCCCTCAGGAAATGGCGCAAAAGGCTCAACGCAAAGACTAACATGTAGCAGTCCTACTACATCTTTTCCTCTGTCTTCCCGTGTCAATGGCACTTGACTCTCCTCGTTTACTCCTCTCACAGAGAGCAAAGTATCAGAACTCCTGATGTTAGCTGTCCCACTACATGCCCACTGGACCCAATTCCTACAAATGTCCTCCAAGCCATATCTCCTACCGTGGTCCCATCACTCGTCTATTTATCACTCGTGATAAATAGTTCTCTGGCTTCAGGAACCTTCCCAACCGCTTTCAAAAGGGCTCATGTTAGACCCTTGCTCAAAAAGCCCTCACTCAATCCTACTCAAGTTGAGAACTATCTGTCAGTTTCACTTCTACCATTTCTATCCAAAGCTATCAAACGGGCAGTATTCAAACAGGTCTCAGAATTCCTCTCACGGAATGACCTCCTAGATCCACATCAGTCTGGTCTTAAGAGTGGCCTCTTAACTGAATCAGCTCTTTTGTCTGTAACAGAAGCCCTAAGGTCAGCTAAAGCTGCAGCCCAATCCTTGGTTCTTGTCCCGTTTGACCTATCAGCTGCCTTTGACACAGTCAATTATAGGATCCTATCCGCACTCTCAGCAATAGGCATTTCGGGCAAAGCACTGTGGTTTGAATCCTACCTCTTGGGGCGTTCCTACAATGTTTTGTGGCAAGGACAATTATCTTTCTCCCACTGCCTGTCCACAGTGGTGCCCCAAGGCTCAGTACTAGGGCCTCTTCTCTTCTCAGTTTACACCTCACTGGGGCCGATCATTCGCTCGCACAGTTTCTCTTACCACTGCTATGCAGATGAAATGGCACTCTACTTATCCTTCCAGCCTGACAACCCCACCGTCTCGGCGCAGATCACATACCTCATACCTGCATGGATAAAGGCTTGCCACCTTCAACTAAACCTCTCTAAGACTGAACTCTTGGTCATTCCAGCCAAGCAATCTATCCACCATGACATCAAACTACAAATTGACTCCTCAACCATCACTCTACCCAGGTTGGTGAGAATCTTGGATGTCATGGTTGATGACCAGCTGTCCTTTTCAGACCATGTTGCTGCTGTCTCTCGGTTTTGCCGCTTTGCTCTATACAACATAAGGAAAATCAGGCCCTACCTCACTCAGTATGCCACCCAGCTTCTCGTACAGGCCATGGTTACCTCTCGCCTTGACTATTGCAATGCCCTCCTGTTATGACCCTGGGGTCATATTTTGTTGTTTGTTTATCTCTCCTGGCACTGTCAGCTGTTCTCCTCCATTAGAGTGTGTGTGTGAGTGTATGCTCACACACTGGATTGGTCTGGTTGAGCTGATTGGAGCCTCCTGATTGGGCATCTGGATGACAGCAGCCATCTTAAGCCCTACTGACAGGAACTCTCCCCCTCTCTCTGCCATTCCCAACTTGCCTGAGGACTGTGTGTTATGTCTGTGTTTATGGTACATAGTGAACGGTTGTGACTATATTCAACTTAGATTGTAAGTAGTATCGTAGTCCTTCTGATTGTCTTATGACAACCTGGTTTTGTTGGCTTTGCCATTTTTGTTGCTATGAAGCAATTTCCTTTGTCGTAGCTATATTGTGTCAGCTACTAGCAGTGAGTAGGAGTGAGAAGCCCTTTCTTTTGTTTGCACCGTTTTCTCCTGTTTTTGGACTTAGAAGCCTAGTTTTAGAGCTTTGTCTTTTCTTTACCTTTTGGTTTTGGGTTTAGGAAAGATTTAGGTTTTTCTTAGTGTTTTGGTTG
>NC_060161.1:345326-364566 GCF_021292245.1 Micropterus dolomieu | reverse complement strand
TAGTCCTTCTGATTGTCTTATGACAACCTGGTTTTGTTGGCTTTGCCATTTTTGTTGCTATGAAGCAATTTCCTTTGTCGTAGCTATATTGTGTCAGCTACTAGCAGTGAGTAGGAGTGAGAAGCCCTTTCTTTTGTTTGCACCGTTTTCTCCTGTTTTTGGACTTAGAAGCCTAGTTTTAGAGCTTTGTCTTTTCTTTACCTTTTGGTTTTGGGTTTAGGAAAGATTTAGGTTTTTCTTAGTGTTTTGGTTGTTGTTTTGGGCACTGCTCATCTCCGATGTATAATAAAAACTGCTAAATTGTATTTGTTGTGTGCTGGCCTTGTTTGGGAATGGGAAGAGTGGGAGGCCACACATTTATGTTACATCCAGGACACCCCTAGACCTTGGGACGTAACACCTCCTAGCAGGTCTTCCAGCTTGTGTGGTGAAACCCCTCCAAATGGTTCAGAACGCAGCAGCGCGTCTGGTTTTTGATCAGCCCCAAAGGACTCATGTCACTCCATTACTGAGTGACCTCCACTGTGGCCTCCAGAATCAAATTCAAGTCACTAATGCTTGCATACAGAGCGGCTACTGGGTCTGCACCCATCTACCAAAACTCCATAATACAAGTTTACGTTCCTACTTGGCCACCACGCTCCTCCAACGAACGCCGCCTGGCTCTGCCATCCCTACACACAAAGCAATCTCAGTCCTGGCTGTTCTCATCTGTGACACCACGATGGTGGAACGAGCTACCACACGCCATCAGAGCAGGGGCGTCACTCTCTAACTTCAAGAAGTTCTTGAAAACTCATCTCTTCCGAGAATGCTTTCTCTTATAACACCTCTAACTCCTAACATCTAACATGCACCTCCTGTGCTCTTCTTCTTCTATCCCCTTACAATTATCTCTGCATTATTTTTAAAATCCCTAGGTATTTACCCCATTGATATGTGCTATTAACTCTTTATTTATTGCTGCTCTTACTAGCATGTATTGTCAGTTGTAGATCTCGTGTTGTATTTGATGCTTTGTTGGTGCTTGTGGTATGTATGTTGTTCCTCAAATGTAAGCGTCTGTCAAATGAGTAAATGTATGGAAATCTAAAGAAAAAATGCCTTGTGTAACAGAAAATACGCAGACAAAATTTCATAGAACTTATGAATGGATGTTTGTGTACAGGAAAAGCTGGGGAAGGTTGGAGAGAAATCTGTTTATAATATTGTAAATGAATATGCTTGATATTTTTACACTAAAGGCAAATGACATGGTGAAAAATTATCCAAAGTGTCCAGTTAACGGGCCGGGGGGGGGGGGGAGTCAGGTGTGATTTAAAGTAGGAGAGAATCTTTGAGAGGGAAAATGAAAAGTATCCGCTCACTGGATCAAAACTCATAAAACTTTTCCGGGGGCGGCTATGGCAGATTGTCCACTACTTAGAAGGTCAGTGGTTCCCCGACTCCTCCAGTCTGCATGTCAAAGTGTCCTTGAGCAAGATACTGAACCCCAAAATTGCTCCCGATGGCTGTGCCATCAGTGTGTAAGTGTGTATGGATGTCCATCCTGATGTTTCCGTGTGGCACCTTGCATGTCAGACACTGTGTATCAGTGTATGAATGTGTGTGAATCGGTGAATGTGACATGCATTGTATATGGTACTAGAAAGGCACTATAGAAGTTCAGTCAATTTACATTTAAATCTGGCACATTTACAGATTAAATGACGTGGATGATGATAAGAATAATGAAAATAATGATGATTAATGTGCGTAGTACTTAATAAATCTATAATTTTCAAAATGGCGTCAGGGAGAAATGTCCTAACAAAATAAGATGAAAATACTTTTTAATCATAGAGGACCCACTGAGTGCAGGTAGAGATAATAGGATGAAAGAAAGTAGTACGCCATGCAGTTGTCGGGCATTTCAGGAATCAATGGAAATAGACTGATGGATTAGATGTAGGTTGGCACAGAAATACAGCAAGCATAGAGTATAGCTCTTGACAACTGCTGGGGTTCAAAAGAGATTTTTAATGTGGAAATATTACTGATAACTGATGGCCAAAAGTTTAATACCTCCATCTGTTTGACCATTTATGTGAGGCAGAGGGACAGTTACTTCCAGAAACAGTTGGGACATCTGGGCTGTGAGGGTGAAGAGGAATGGGGGAGAACACCATGCTATACGGTGGTGAGTCATAGAGAGAAGTATGTCATTGTAACATTAGACTATTACACTAATCCTTCCCATTTAGACACACTTCAAAGGGATGCTTAAAAAGTAGAGAATGAACCCAGAGGGGTGTTTGGGTGTCAGGGGCAGCATTTCTGTGTGTGTGTGTGTGTGTGAGTGTATGTGTGTTGCAGTTCCTGCAAAGTTGCTATAATGGGTATGCATCTGTGGGGGTGTGTTATGCATGTCAGTGAGAGTGTGTGGGTGGGTTGTGCAGAGAGGTGAGGACTTGACCCCTGAGGTTAATCCTAAATCTTAACCATCAAGAAATATGATCCAAGATACACACACACACACACACACACACACACACACACACACACACACATATAGCAGCGTACAGGAAGCAGTAGGGTGTCCAGACAGTATTAAGGGTATTTTTAGCTTTCTTCAAGCGTGCCTCAAACAAAGGCTGCCTTTCACATTCCCAGTCTGGCCTCCCTGTCTCCCATTTTCTTTCCTCCTCCCATAGTCTCCTTTTCTTGTTTTCCTTTCTCTCCCTCCCTTAATTCTTCCCTCCCCGCTCTTTTCCCCATCTCTCACAGACATGTTCATTTTCTCTGACCCCCTCCCTCTCCTCCCTTGAGGCCCATTCATCCGATTGTGCTGGAATAAACCTTGCCTCTCTCCCGTGCTCCCTTCAGTCACAACTTTCTTTCTCTTTCTTTCACTCCATCTTCACCACCACCCAGCCGCTCTGGCTAAATAAACAGTGGGCGCACAGCTGGTGATCAGGTTTAGATTCCCCCTTTCAAATCCCTCTGTTTCTTTCCCTCCCTTCCCTCGTCCCCTCTCCTCTTTTCTTCCACCCTCCTCTCCGTCTATACACTCCTTATAAGCCTTCAGAGGCTTTGCATCTACATCTACTTGTGACCACAGTTGTCGCCATATTGGACAGCCAGTGGACAACTGACAGAGTTTTGTCTTTCGCCTTGGGGACAATACTGGTGGACTGGTGTTGAATGGAGATGTATCCTGTCTGACTTGATCAATGTTTTCACTTGCCACTGTTTTGACTATAATGGCATGAAAGGTGGCTCTGAAAAGTTTGCAAGGCAAACCAGGACCACTGCTGCAACACATTCCACTCCATTGTCTGTCAGCATGCTCCCAGTTATCTATTTTAAGTAAATATGCAATGTGGTTAGGGTTGTCACTGGATGTTGCAAAAGTATTTATTAAAAATTTGGCGAATTTTGTCGACTAAATCTGACTAAACTATTACTTAACACCAGGCTGAAAAGCAGTGTTTTACTGCCCTCTGTGGTTGAAAGCTTCAAGCCTGTTGCACCTCTCAACACCCAACATCACTGATTGGTGTGGTCAAAAGTGTGCTCTGTCGCACCTGTAACACAGTTCCATTAAATCTAAACCATCTATAAGAGAATTTTACATGGAGAATTGAATTACTCACATGTGTGGTTAGCTGAGAAGATGCTAAACTTTGTAAAATAATAAATAATAAAAAAATAAAACATAGCATTTTCTGACGTTTAGTACTTTCCTTCATTCTCCTTTTCTGCCTTTCTAGTTTTTCTTTTATAGTTAAAATGTAAACAGTAAGCAGGCACGGACACAACCAAATGAACAGACACAATGGGAGTCATGCACATAAGACAGTATCCGTCACAAACACAGTCACACTCACTCAGACACACTTTTAAGATAAGGCTGAAATCGGATAAAACTGGCCATATCGCAACCTGCCAAGTCCGAACCAGGCTTAGCCGCCTGCATGGAGTGTGTGTGCATTTCAAAGAGATCAAGTGTGTGTGTTCAGACTTACCCAAGTGTGTGTGCCTCCCTCCCTTCCTCTTATTCTGTTTCAAAGAGAGTAAGCTGAGAGGTGTCACATTAGAAGAAAAGAGTTGGAATAAAAAACAAACTTGATCACTGGAACATACTTCAGCAGGCTTAGGCTGCATTTTGGATAATGCTTTCTTTGGCGACCATATCTCTGCTGCATTACAAGGGAATTATTTGTGAATGCATTTATCTTTATAAATCCCAATATAACACCACCTGGCTTGGTCTGTACTTAGAATATGTTTCAGCCAAAGATCATGTTTTTCCCTTGGCAAGGGGAAGTGAAAGAGATTATGGCTACAGTGCTTTTCGGAACCCCTGCCCACGCATGTGTCTGGTTGTCGAGGTGTCTTGTAGGTGATGTCTACTGGATGTGCAGTATGTGTGGGACCCACTGAATGCTGTGGACACACAGAGGTGATGCTATGCAGCACTCATTTAAGTCATGTAAACTGGGTCAGATTCTGAACTTCACAGTTGAATTGAGAAATGCACTCGGACACGCGGAAATCATTACTTAATCATCTGGACAATACTTTCTAACTACATTAAAAATAAATGATTATTTACTAATAAACATTGCAAATCCCTTCTGGATGGGAAGAAAACAAAACAAAGCAAAACAGGATGAATGGTGGTCAATCTCAAATGTCAAGGATACATGGTGTACGTATAAATATTTAAACATATTCTTGTTCTACCTAAATACAAATTTACAAAATCACCCGCTGCTTGAAAAAGCAATCATAGGAAATATATATTTTCATTGGAGGGCATTAATCAGTTCACTTAGACTAAACAAGCATAAAACAGAATGGAAACTGCTAAATTCAACTAGAAAACATTTGTAATGAGGTTTAACATTTATCTATGGCACTATGCTGCGATATTAATTCATGGGGTTCATATGAGACATATAAGCATAGCAGTCACTGAATTAATTTTGTTTAGTTATTTCTTTGGCATTAGCAACATGGGTAGGAATGATGAGGACTCCAGGCACCTGCCATTTCAAGCAACAGAATTTTGACTTTTCATTAAATTTTTGTAAAGTTGGCTGTCACATCTTGATAGGCCTCTCGTTTTGGAACAAAATTTCTCATTTAAAATGTAATTGAACTAAAATTGCAGTTCATTTCTGCATTAATGATTCACATTTGTGATAAGCTGTTACCTAAAATCGATTTCCCAATATAAGTACAACTTTAACTTTTTCAACTTCAGGAATGGAACCTTTAAGATAAAGGATTTCATAGTTTATTTTAGTCCAATCTGCCTGAAAACCAAAGTTAAGATACCAGTCGGAACAGTTCTGCTTCATGCTGCTCTGTCTCTCCATCACCATGCTGTGCACTGTTATGTCAAACAGGGGATTGAAGGGCAAGAGTGTCACTTTATAGCTATGGGCTTTACTAAATATTCTGAAATGTCTGAAATATAACCTCCTGTGATGTACACACAATGATGTAGACATAATATTTGTACATGGGCAGCTGCAGTCAAATAAACCACACAGCACTAACACCCAAACACACTTAACAGTTGATTTTCTGTGGTAATGATGGATGTTTTGTTTCGAGTTCTTGTTTCCTAAACTGCATTTTAACCAATTACAAAAAATGTTATAACAAGAAAATAGTTTGTATGTATAAAAACTACTTTACTGCACCAAATAATAATGGTGCAAAATAACTAAAAATGTAATAATTTTAATATGTTATACTAATTTTAATATGTTATACTAATACACTGCTTTTTTTGTTTTTGGAGTGAATCACTAAGCAAGAGCTGCTGATGCATGACGACAGGGAAGGGTAGGTTGTCATGAGTGACATTCATAGATTACTGTACTATCAGTAGGTTATTCACGCGTTGCTCAGATCTATGTGTATTATCTACATCTACCAAAGAATGTGAGGAGAATGAACCAAATTGACATACAGTGCTGTAAATTAGCAGAACCCACTAAGGCCCAGTTAATATTGTTCTTCACACAGGCCTTGCTCTCTAACTGATTCAAAAGGCTTGACTACTCTCCACCAGCTGGAGCAGCACACTGAAACTTTCATGTACTACACAGCCCCTATGAGCTCCCAAAAGAGGGTAAGCTGCACAAGCAGCATCCCACATCACTGGTCTGTAGAGGCCCAGCATAGGGTCAGGCAGGGACAGAAAACCTAGCAGTGGTGTCGGAAGATGATATTCACTATTGTTTAAACCATCTTTGGAAAGAAATTTTCCAGAGGAATCTGGAAGAGAAATTGTGAACTGCTTAAAGGGTAACTGGTATTTTTCAACCTGGGCTTTATTTTTGCCATGTTTTGTGTCTATGTGACTAACTGGGACAACATTTTTTTTAAATTGGTCCAGTACTGAGCGAGTGTGCTGCGCTCGGCAGCAGTGAAACAGGGCTGCAACGTCCAATGAAGTGCTTGTTGTTGCCACTGACAGACTGTTATTAGAAGTGTCTGACAACATTATGGAAAGGATCCCTACAAAGAGAGACCTTTTTTTAAAGGGTAAGCTCCTTTATTTTTAACCAGTCACCATATCGTTCAAAGCCACCAGACTCCATTGATAAAAAAAGTAATTGTCGAAGTATGTTATTGCCGATTCGTTTTGAAAAGATCTACTTGAGATTGTTTGGGTATCTGATTAGGATGCCTCTACAATGCTTCCCTGTGAAGATATTCTGGGCACATCCAAATGGGAGGAGGCCGCGAGGCATACCCAGAACACGTTGGAAGGATTACATATCCCAGGTGGCCTGGGAGTGCCTTGGGATCCCCTAGGATGGAGCTGGAGGACGTGGCTAGGGGTTGTTGGCCTGTTGTGATCCTAATAAGCAGAGCAAATGCATGATGGATGGATTACTTTTTTGCCCTGTATGTGTATATGTATATATGTGTGTGTGTTTGGTGTAAAATGCACCATTTTTCATTAGTTCAGGCATAGTCTTTGTTGTAGGACTTTGTTGCCCGTTGTTGTGCTGAATTTTAATTTTAACTTTAAAACAGTTTTATATTGCAATGTGGCATGCATGTAAACAAACAAAATCATGTCAGTGTGAGGGCTCACTGGGAGAACAGATTTCTTGAGTTGAATCCTGAGTTAATAAAGTGTAAGAATCCCCAGTTTTCATGTGAAGTAATAATCATCTCATCTTACAGAATGATTCCCTGTCACATGTACATGGGAGCCAAGCTAAGAGGCCTCATCACAAACAAAGCAATGAAGCATGAAAAACAACTAGACGCTAACTCCCACCGCCTTCTGTCCAAATCACACCCATTCATATCCCAGCATGCACCAGCCTACTCTCAGTCACATACAGTCATATCCAAAATGTGCAAAACAACCTTAATTTTATGGGAAACTGAAATGGCCTGTGGGGAAATATGTAGTTTAGTAAAAAAAAACCCCCACAAAAATCAAGTCAGAAATAATTTAAGACACACAGGCACAAGCACATAAACGCAGCAATTCACACAGATTTATATACACATGCAGATGCACACTCATTTACACATGTACATATATTCGTATTGCTCTGACACACACACAGATGCAAAGTTGAAAAATGCATGCATATTGCTGCACACACGCACACACACACACACACACACACACACACACACACACACACACACACACACACACACACACACATTAAGAGATGAAAAACACTCAGTTATTCATTATGCAACTCCACCAACATATTATTTTTTATGTGAGCTGATTAGAATTACCCAGTAAGAGGAAAAAATAATACAACATTTGTTTTTCTTTCACAGTGATTAGTTCAACTCTGCAATTAATGGGCAAGCAATTGCTGGTGCCCTGCAATAAGGCAATAAGGTTTGGTTAATTGAAGAAGAAGAAGACAAAGAGATTGCGCTTAATGTTCAGAGTCCAATTGAAAAGAAGAATCCAAGAGGGACGAAACCAGGGAAGGGGGCTTTCTAGTTTTAAGCTTTGACTAATGTCAAAACTTAATGCTCAGAGTTCAGACAAATTGCTTTATGCCCATTTAAGAGAGGCATCCTTACCTGAAGATCATTATTAGCGTGTCTACTCAAGTAAAGAGTATTGACACTCAAATTACCGTGTTTGTGGAAACCTTTGCTCTCAATCATTTCTGATGGCCTGTTTTTCAGCATTTAGGCATTATTAATAAAAGGAGACAAAACAAAAATCGGTTTCAACATCATAATGAGCTCCACTAGCCTCTGTTCCATTGGCTCTGCAGGGCAAAATTGAAAATCACCTTTTATCATAAATGTAGTATGTTTTAGTTCAACAGCTGCAGAATACATCAGTCATTTGACTGTGAATTAATTTTAAAGGTATAATATTTAAGGTTTCAAATGTTGAAGTATGTATTGGACAAAGCAATTAACAATCACATTAAATACATCCAAACACACATGCAGCACTTTTAAATGAATTACAGAACTACAGTTACAAGATATAACTACTGGTGCTGTGAATGATATGCCGATGGTGTCGGCTAATAGAGCACCTGGATTGCCTTCATGCTGGCATGACATTAAAAGCATGAAATTAATGTGATGAGTTATCAGCAAGCCAGTTTAAAAAAGAATTGTTTTTTCTCACTGCTGAACAGGTATTTGACATGGTTCAGAAACACGTATAGCCACCATAACACTTCATTTCTAGACAGCTAGGGATCCTTCTCATTGTTAATCACCCACATCAGAGCATTCACTGGAACTAGCGCCAGCTATTATAAAGCTGTCTGACCACTCCTTCATCACTTCTCTACTAAAACACGACCATTATGAGCATTCTCCTTGTATGGCACTGAACCAAAGGAATCCCAAATCCTTGTTTTCTCCTCTTCTCAGCACTAACCCAAAATATTAAGACAACAGAGCAAAGGGCACATGAGAGGAAGTAGTAAAAGAAGACAAAATAATAAGAGAAAAAAAAGCCATGGAGAGCAGAAAAAGACGAGTGAAAGAGCAAAAGTGAGAAGATGAAAAGATAAAATAGAAAAAGAACAGAGTAGCAAATGGTTGGGCTAAAACTGTTGTCTCATTCTGGATAGTGATTTCACATTAAGCTGAAGTGTTTCTCCCTCAAAATGTCAAATGCCAAACAACTGATGACTTTACCACCCCCTAAAAAGACCTGGCAGCAGTGATGAAGTAACTTTACCAAATGGCTTATGACAGCAGTTTTCTAAAACTATGAATCGTGACCCAAGATGGGTTGTGGGACTGTTTTGGCAGTGTGTCCACATAGTGTAAGTACCTCTAATGAACCCAGTATGTGGTGTGAGACGTTTTATGTGCAGCTTGTCTTTGTTGTAAAGTGAAAAGCTGACTACAATAAACAAAAGAGTGACGTTATCCCCTGGTTTAAGTGTAAAATAATTTAGCACCTGCTTACTGTGTCTTGGGTACTTTCATGCAGGTGACATCACAGCAGAAAGTTGCTGTTTGGAGCAGACTTGTTTTAAATTGCACAATTGTGACCCATGTTTCTTGATATTGATCAGCTCTGTCACTCCTGTTAATGAGGTCTGTGCATCAACTAGCTCTGACTGCATCATAAAATGTACCAACCAATTACTAGTGAGTGGAAAATAAAAGGGTGAAATTACAGATCAAATCTATCATTGTCAAATCTTGCTCTAAGAGCAAACCTGTAATTGAAGAAAAAAATCTATAAAATTAAATATCTCATAAGCCGTAGGATCAAATGCCATTTAAAATACCTTGTGGTGTAATTCCCAGAATCTAACACCAATATGATAATAAATGAGTATGTGGACTGAAAAAAGCTGAGGGCTATAAAGTTTTGAATATTTCAATCCTTTTCTTCCTCATTGACCGACAAAAAGCACAGATAACAACCAGAATTTGTTGAAAGAGACCTAAAAGGCATTTCAAACACATTAGATCCAGGTAAACCTCTGCATGGATCTGCTCCCGAGACACTTTCTTTTCTTTCTCTCATGTTTTGTTTTACAACTTGCCATTCACGAATCACAAATCGGTTTTACCTACAGGCCAATAGCTTTACTTACAGGTAGCCACCTTCCTATCAATGACTTTGTGAGTCAAATCTGAGAGCTTGATGCACAGAGTAAATGTTCAACCTGCCTCCTACCCTGAAGCATAGCAATTTAAATACTGTGGGAAATATAATATCAGCTCGCTTCTCACAAAGCCAGGCTACATGTAAAATGCACCGTTAGCTTCTCTGAAATTCAGTGAAAATGAGAACAGTACCATAGGCTACTTGAAAAAGATGATAAGAATTGGTCTCTGGATTGAGAGGTATTCAGTCTCTGTCCACAATGTTGTTAGGATTTTTTTATAACGACTTAAAAGATGGATATCATTGATTTAGAGTAAGGCCCTGACCAGTGTTGGGCAAGTTACTCAGAATTTGTAATATATTACTAGTAGCTTATTCTCCTCTCCTTTAAAAAAGTAATAATATTACTTTACTTATTACTGTGTGATAAAAGAAACTAATTACGTTATTCGTTACTTTACTATGTTACTTTCCAGTGTTTCCCACAGAATGACGGCGCGGCGAAGGGGAAGGTTCACTAATCCCGACAACTCAGCTATATCCTAACTTTGGACAGGTTTGTGCAGCGGTGTTCATGAGAGAGAGAGAGAGAGAGAGAGAGAGAGGGGAGGTGCTGCACAAATATATGCTCATCAATACAGCTCCTCAATCAAATAAGATTTTAAATACGCCTAGAAAAAAAAAAAAGTCAATAGCCTTTTTGGTGGCGTTGATAATTATGGGAAACACTGCTTTCACTACCACCCCACTTCACCCCCAGAGAAAGCAGCCTCTAATATCATATTCAGAACAGCAACAAGGAGTGTGTTTTTCTCTCCCGACAAGTCCAGGCATCACTGGCAGTAGCTGCCACAGTTTCTTTCTAGGAGTTTCATGATGCTGTGCTGCTTTAACAAATGATTCAATAAATTAAATGTAAAATTGTTGGTGTTGAAAGCTTTTTGCTGGTCACACAGAGTTTACAATAGACGACAATGTTCTTTGCATCTTAGACTGTGACACAATAATGGCAGTAGCTACTTACAGCTGTGGAAAGAATGCCTTTCTCCCTCGTTCTCCATTCTTCCTTTAGTTTAGTTTTTGGCTATCAGCTGACTTGAACAACATGAGGTACGGTGCTGCTGACCTGCTGAGCAGTCGTGCATTCATGTGAAGGATGGTGCATTCAGTTACGCAGCAACACAGTGTTACTTGGATTAGTAACTGTAATATCACAGTTTTGGAGTAAACTACTAGTTACTGGGAAAAGTAATAATATAACGCGTTACTCAGTAATTTACTGAGTGAGTTACTGCCCAACACTGGCCCTGACTGATTTACCTGGTGAACTATGGGCTACATATCACCTTTTCTGTGTATTTTAATGGTCTGTAAGAGTAGATGCTTCCAAGTCTGACGTGATTGTGAAACCTTGTTAACAATGGAGCACATCACGAACATGGACACGATAGCAGACAGTTGGAAATCACTGTCTCCTCACATGTCTGTGTCAGTGTGGGTGTGACTGAGATAGACTGTGTGGGTGTGTATGACGAGGCTCCTGACAGTGTCAGCTGTGTATGTGAACATGTGTATGTTTATGCATGCATTTGTCACATGTGGCTCTGCAAGGAGGTTGATGGCTGTCAAGCATGTATGTGAGTGTGTGGTTATGTGCGTCTGTAGGGGAGGGTGACATGACATTTGACAGATATGAATGTGTGAGTGTGTGATACACAGAGATGAGACATTTGACAGTGTAGAGCTGTGTGTGCTGTCATGGCAGAGATAGTTTGAAGACTTTTTCTTTTTTAAAAATGTACAACCTCGGAAAAGTATCTTACAATGTCATGTTACCGGAATATATAGATATTTTCTAATTATTTTCTTTGAGACAAAATTACTTTTAAAAAGGTGTTCAAATGTGTTACTTTTGACTTTACTATAAAATGGCTTGTTAGTTTTTGTCACTGAACCCTAAGGGTATGCCAAGGGGTAGGCAACCCTGTTCCTGCCAAAGAAAAATAACATGTCCCTGGGCTCAAAAAGCCTCCATTCACAGTTGCAAACAGCTTTATTTCATGGCTGTTCCTGCATCCTATTATGAAACTAATAAAGTGACTGACACGTCTGACAATCTGATTTACTATATATTCTATGTTGATCAAGTATTAGCCCACAGTATACTGCACCTAAATTACTGCAAGAGCAAGGTATGTATGGATGCACGTACTGTGTGCGTGATTGCATTTTGAAGGCCCGACACTTTGTTCCAAATGAACCATAAACAGTCTTTACCATCAACAAAGTAATATAGCAATAGAATTCAAGGCTTAACCGAATGCACAACATGCGATCAGACTTTTTTATAATATGATAACTCACCTGCCTGCTAAGAGCAAAAAGCTCTCTGGTAGTTGTGAAGGTACTTGGGGTAAGCTGCAGCGTTTTAAATAACTTTTATAACTTTTTTTTTATTAACTAAATAATTATAATTTTGTTATTTGCTGACCAAATGAAAAGGAACAAGAGATTTGGTTGTATACACAAGTCAGTTATATATCAGATTTGGCTCTGTGTACATGCAATATAATACTTATGGAACATGTCCTGTTGAAGAACAAAAGACCGCACAAAGTATTTTGAGACAGATAAGCTTTAATACAGTCAAATGCTGAGCAGTCAGAAATACCATTAGCCCATCCCTTTTACTTGTTCTCCATCTCTGTGTTTTGGTCCTGTATTTCTCTCTTCCTGTGCTGTGCTGTGTCTCTCACAACCACACACACTGCTCTTCTTTCAGTTTGTACATTCATATATGTTGTGTACAGCCAACACACACTGCCAAAACATAAAACAAACTTTTGGTCCTTGTATCCTTATTTCTGTTTTCACTTTTCACCCCTCACATTCTCTTCCTAAATGCATCTCTCTTTATCCCTCCTCACCCTTTTAGCTTCTTTAGTCTCTCACTTTCAGTAAGCACACACAAACACACACAAACAGGACTTGTTAACAAGGAGACAGACCCAGATTGATTGACTCTGTAGACGAGGGGACACGCTGCCAATAGGACTAACTCAACACAGCCTTAATTCCACATCTTAAAACAAAACCCACATATGTTACCATAATTACCTTAGGCAGTTTAGTGTGGCGCTGTGTGAAAATGAATGAGCTTGACACAAAAGAGCTGAGACTGATCTGTGACAGCTCAATAATGCTTCACGAAAGACCAGAACTCCACCGTAAAAGGAAATTAAAAGGGGAAGCATATATATATATATTCATGCATCTATTATTAGTCCAAACTATCATTGCTTTGAAAATAAATGAAACATTTCTTCAACTCCAAGTGCAAGGGCATTGTTCTTAATCAATGGTTAAGATAAGGGAAATAGCATTGTCATGGTTACCACTGACTACTGATTGGTGTCTGCCAGGGCAACAAAAGCAATAAATGGATGAAGACTTGATAATTTTTTGTGTAAAGCATATTAACTAGCTTTCTTGATTAAAGCTTCTTTTACCAAAAAAGAAATACAACTACAGAAAGTATACCATAAATACATTTCTGAGATCCACTTAAGGCCAAAACCACAGCTAATAATGGCAGCTTGATACAAAGCCATGAGGTCAGAAGGTTAATTAGCATGAATGATCTTCTTCTATTAAAAAGACAGTGAAAGAAAGTTCCCACATATTATAAATAATCTGCAGCACAACATTAAAAGTCAACGCACAGAGTAGAATTACTGGATTATTTAAACCAAATGAGATAAAGCATGCGTAAGGTACATTGCTTTGGGAATGTTATAAAAGATGTAAGAGTGAAGAACAGGAAATAGTGGAGTCACTGTTCTGTGGCCAAGAGATTAGCAGCACCAGAGGGAGGGTGTTAATGTCCTCATGCTTTAGAGAATAATGTTTTTCTTCAACAACAGATATTAGTCTACAGAGCCCACATAGTGGTTGCATCTGTGAAAACTACAACTATATATGTGCTGGATACTTTTCAAGCTACATGGCATGGCATGCAAGGAAGCAAAAGGCCAAGTCTCTGCGATTCAGTGTTTGCTCCCCAACAATCCACCCTAAAACACAACACATACTCTCAAAACGTGACAAATCTAGCTTTGGTCTGTTGAAATTCTGCAACAGATTCCAGCGAAGAAGTATCTCTGATCAAAGATGGGCTTCAACCTTGCAGCTATGTCTTATGGTAACTTGGAAGCTAGTTAGCGACCCCTCTTATTTTCTCCCATTGTTTTATTCTCATATATGTTTGTTTCTTAGAAGAAACAATTCCAGGACAGTGCACACACACTGGTAACTATTGTATAATAACTATAATACTATAATACCCTTGAGGACCTTTTTTCACTGTGATTATGGGTTGCTCAGCACTCGTATCATGTACCTTCTGCCGTTTTGCCCATGATCACAGTTAACAGCAGTCTCTTGGGTAATATAATTTTATGAGTCAGAAAAAAAAATGCTGCTGCATTTTGTATAAAACTCTTTGTAAGCTTAACACAGACAGTGTCGATTCCAAAAGGGATATCCACCACTAAGAGATATAGAGAGATTGATCTACAGGTTTAGCTGTTTATTTCATTAAAGTACACACAGAAGATATACCAAAATCTGATTAGATTTGGACAGTTAAGATGTCTGAACACAGCTTGAAACAAAGTCCAAAAGTCTGCAATATGTGATGCATCAACTTACGTCATTATAAATCCAAATACTTCAGCCTTATATAGAACTAACATGTTATTGCAAAGGGCCTTAGACACCTCAGTCTCAATGTAAAGTGAATTAATTTGTCTCTTCCAAACTTGGAAACAGGAAGATCCCAGACTCTGATCTACTATACCTCCAGGCAGTTAAATTTAAATGCTAATGCCTTTCGTACCAAGCCAGCAGACTACAATCTTAACTGTCAAGCCAACTGACTACAGACTGCAATACCCACTATAAGGTGAGGAGCTGCAGGAGAAATGAGTAGAGTAGAACAGAGGTGTGAAGTTGAATTTTCAGGCATTTTTGGAGGCGGTGGAACTCTAATGGCTACAAAGGAGGGCTTGTCCCTAGTAGAGCATGTCCCCAGCAGCTTCAGCAGACATGCTCAGATAAATGGTAACACAATGAAAATATATTTACATGGCTAATCTCTAAGTACCAGTATAGCCACTTAGCATCATGCCTTGCTTTGATTATTTGCAGGATATGACAATCTAGGTGGGATGTTTTAGAATAAGTGTTTGGAAAGTTACTTGAAAGTGTATTTAATAATTTATTATTCATTATACATTGCAAAACCAATCATATTACTAATTGCTCAATAGTAGAGTGTTACATACATTACCAAAGCTCTCTCACCCATATGCCGCATCTGTACTTAACACATGGTTTAAAGGTTCAGTGTGTAAGATTTAGTGCCATCTAGCAGTGAGGTTGCGAATTGCAACCAACTGTCCAGTCTACCACTGCCCCCTACTCTTTCTGACACAGCACAAAAGGTGTCTCTTCTGAGGCAGCAGAGAGTAACCAGTCAAAAAAATAGGTTTCTTAATTAGATATATTGGGAAATTTTATTTACTTAATTATTCAGTTAAAGCATATGTTATTGCGACTTGGCCACTGACAGATAACATGGAAAATGTAAGCCAAGAGAGTGAAACATTTTTCCTGTTTCTGCACCACAGTCCATTATAAACCACATAATAGATGAAGTTTATACAAACGTTGACAAGGGAAAGATGTTGTTCTCTCTGTGATTATAGACCCTCGCACAAACTGCCCGCCAACAAAAATGTCTGGCCCACAGTCATGGTGCTTTTGATAGCGGCAAAAAATAAAAATAAATAAATACTTTGATAGCAGTGCTGAAATAGTTCTCAGACATGGCAGCAACAGTTACTCACATAATCACTTCCTCTTCAGTGGTTTTACCTACAAAATAAAAGCGTGAGAAGCTTGTTTACTGTAATGCTGTATTTGGAGTTGAACTGAGCATTTACTTTGAAAAATTCTGAACGACATTAAAAGAGTCTGTAGCCTGCTTGACACACCTCTGAAAGAACCGTCAGAAAACGTGATTCCCCTAAATGTCCTGGTGATACTTGGGAAATGAAAAGCGTCTGTAGGTTGATTGATGCGGATCAAACACCAAAACACAAACACTGCAGCAAATGCTGTAATGTGAGCCTGAGAAACAGTTAATGTAGAATCCATTTGTTGAAGAGAGAAAAAGAAATATCCCAAGGTGGGATCAAACATACAACCTTCAAGGTGGGAGTCCAGCACTTTACTGACTGAGCTAACCAAACACCATAAATATAACTTCTAATATTTTGCGTTATATTCTTACCCACCATCTAATGTTTTAAACTTATTTGCTGAACCCTGCTTTATATTATTACTTCTTTGAACGTACATATTCAACGTAGTGATGAGTGTCTACACTGCCAGAATTTTACCAGAAGTAGAACAAGAAGAACGTAGAGACGAAACATGCTCTGTAGCGCTGTTTGTCCATTTTCAGCTACTGTAGAAACATGGCAACGCGACGTGGTGATGTCCATGGACTTGGGTCCCCCCACCCGCGGTTATGTAGATAGAAATCACTCATTGTAAGGTAATAAAAACTGTTCATAACGGTTTATTATGTAAGGTCTTTATACACCACTGAAAACATAGTTCTGGATCTTATGTTGCATTTCTGTCAATAGATCCTCAGAAATATTACACACTGAACCTTTAATGCACAGCAAGCCTACACAGTGGAGCCATTTACTGACAATCCACAGCTAACTTAATCCTGGTGATCCGCCCAACTCTAAACAAACTCTAAACTTGACTGGTTTCCACTTGGACTGGTGGCTATATCTAGCCGGCATAGCAGGCAAAACCTGTAAATAAATTAATCTTAGAGTTACTGGAAAGCGCGTTAATCCACTTTGGCACCTTCCACCACCTTCAGTGAAGTAAACAAGTCACAGAATAGTCTTTCCACTGAAAACACAGAGATAAGTCGACAAAATTGTTAATTAACAGTAGCCTAAATAACGTTACTTTGTAATATGTTGCTACCTAACACCGGTCAGGTCCCACACAAATGGAACATGTTAACAACCATTAAAAACAAAAACAATATTGTTATTAAACTTTACGGTAAGGGATGGTTTCAGGTAAGCGCACAAATCAAAAACGCCTCTAATTACATGTACGGATCGACATGGCAAAATCACTTTTGTCCATATCCCTCGTTAAAAAAACTGGAGCTGTCTGAATGCAAGTTTTGCCGATTATGTGGGAAGCCTTGAAACAAGTTTTCTTACTCCAAACAATGTGTTCTGTTGCTGTATCAATCACTTGCACTGCCACCTGTTTTAAAGTCTGCTGGAGTTGAGAAGAGATGGTGAGATAAGACAGCAACTAACCCTTCAAGGATGCTATATGGTCTTGATTGGCATGAGTGACATGTGGAACAAATAAAGAGAGACAGTTAGTCAGGATTGTGGACTTTTCTGACTGTCCCCAGTCATTTTCGGCTTCTCACCACCTTTCTCTGACTTTCCCTTGCTGTCTCTTTTCTCACATTTTCAAAGAAAATCCCATGTAACCAGGGTGTTGGGGAGTACAGACACTGTCCTTTAAAATTTGTCTCTCTGCCATTTTTCTCTCTTCCCTTACCTGTGAAAGACATTTTCTGTCCTACCCTGTCCTCTGTGTTCTTGTCAACCGCCTACTCAGTCTTTTTCTCTCAGTGTCAGGTAATTTTATACCACTGCCATATAGAAACTGCTCTTAAACACGCAGTATGATACATCAGTTCATTTGTTTTCTATGCAACATTTCACCGCTGGTCCTTTATGTAAATTCTCACATTAAGCCCTTCCCTCTGACATTTCAGTGGCAATGCAGCGAGAACACACACACACACACACACACACATACACACAACATTAACATTTTCAGTCTATAACAGCAAGGTAAAGGGTCATTACACAGTTTTAAAATGCAACAAAATGTATTGTTCAGCCACTGGGGCTAAGTATACAAACTTGACAGGATGTCAAGTAATCAAAAAACAGTTCCTCACGGTTTTGTGTGAGTGTATGCACCTGAAAGTCACACTGTGGGTTCATTGTGCACCAATTTGAAAGTGACATTAAAAATACATTTTACATTTAAATGCATATTGTGAGCAAGACCTGTTGATGATCTCTGATTCATGGCTGCCACTCTCCTTTGTTTCATCTCTTAAGAAGAATTGAGGGGAAAGGAAGAAATTGGGAGGGGAGATGGCAAATGCGAGAAAAAAGGGTGAAGTAAAGAACGGTGGACAGGCAGGTAAAAGAAGAAGAAGTGGGGAAATTATGGCAGAAGAGAGAAAAGGAAGATGGATTACAGGGGAGAAGCAGAGAGAAGAAGAGAATTTTCTGCTGGTGTCGAGTAGGTGGTTCCTGTTAAAAATGTGGGTTGCCTACTAATGACTGTGTGTGTGTGTGTGTGTGTGTGTGTTTGATGTGCACCTGAGGCAATGCTAAGTAAGGTGGAGGAGTAACTACTGTTGCTGCTGCTGCTTCACATAATTTACAGTACTGAGAACATAGACATACACTTACAAACACACATGTTGGTAATCCTGACCTTTTATCGTTTTGGTTCATTATGTCTGTATAAATATTTCTACATTAAGCTGTTGACAAAGCACCACCTTTTAATGTTGGTTTCCCTCAAGCGCTACTCTTTGTCCTTTGTAAACCAGTCTGGGTAACTCAGATACAGTGGGTACGGAAAGTATTCAGACCCCTTTAAATTTTTCACTCTTTGTTTCATTGCAGCCATTTTCCAAAAATCAAAAAAGTTCATTTTATTTCTCAGTAATGTACACTCAGCACCCCATCTTGACAGAAAAAAACAGAAATGTAGAAATTTTTGCAAATTTATTAAAAAAGAAAAACTGAAATATCACATGGTCATAAGTATTCAGACCCTTTGCTCAGTATTTAGTAGAAGCACCCTTTTGATCTAATACAGCCATGAGTCGTTTTGGGAAAGATGCAACAAGTTTTTCACATCTGGATTTGGGTATCCTCTGCCATTCCTCCTTGCAGATCCTCTCCAGTTCTGTCAGGTTGGATGGTAAACGTT
>NC_060161.1:332343-345226 GCF_021292245.1 Micropterus dolomieu | reverse complement strand
GCAGCAGAAATTTTTTTGTAACCTTGGCCAGATCTGTGCCTTGCCACAATTCTGTCTCTGAGCTCTTCAGGCAGTTCCTTTGACCTCATGATTCTCATTTGCTCTGACATGCACTGTGAGCTGTAAGGTCTTATATAGACAGGTGTGTGGCTTTCCTAATCAAGTCCAATCAGTATAATCAAACACAGCTGGACTCAAATGAAGGTGTAGAACCATCTCAAGGATGATCAGAAGAAACAGACAGCACCTGAGTTAAATATGAGTGTCACGGCAAAGGGTCTGAATACTTATGACCATGTGATATTTCAGTTTTTCTTTTTTAATAAATTTGCAAAAATTTCTACATTTCTGTTTTTTTTCTGTCAAGATGGGGTGCTGAGTGTACATTACTGAGAAATAAAATGAACTTTTTTGATTTTTGGAAAATGGCTGCAATGAAACAAAGAGTGAAAAATTTAAAGGGGTCTGAATACTTTCCGTACCCACTGTATATGACTCTCTGTGATGTGTGTTTGTGCATGTTTGTCATAGAGGGTATGTTGTTTAAAAGAACTGACTGAGACAAATGATAATTGAACTTTTTGTGTTTCAAAATGAATTTTAGGCTTTGGTTTAATAACCAGATTACGGTTGGTATGTGTGTGCACATGTATTTATTTAAACTGATGTTCTACTGCCAGATGCCATCTGCCTCGGCAAATAAATGAATTGATAAGCAGTCAGTGCCATGCAGTTTTTTTTCCACTGCACCTCCCAGAGATCACCTGTCAATCAAGCCTGACCACAACACTCCACAATCTTTTTCTTTAGATTATTATAAACAAGTGATTGTTGCGGACTGTTGAAATGTAACACATATTTCCTACTTTGCCAAAGAAAGTGTGAAAGTTGTTCATTTTTTGCATCTGCTTTAGTTCAATTCACTGTAGCCACCAAAACTTACTCCTCAAACCTTTTACAAAACCTTCAGTTGATACCTTTTTATGAAGCTTCTCTTGAATAATATGTTTAAAAGATTGCAAGAGGAAGAACATACTTTCAGCTTTGCCAAGAAGAAGCGCTTTTCTTTGTAGTGAAACTAAGAATCATACCTTTAAAAGGCTGCAAATCATGTTATTTCAATTAAAATGAAAATGTGGGTCTGGTTTGTGAACATGAAGATCTGATTCAGTAACTCATGGAACAAGGAACGCTGACAGGTACCCAAATAAAGTATATATATATATATACGTATATATACATATAAAAAGTAGCTTTTCCTGGCTGGCGATGTTTAACTTTGAAATTTGGGTTGCTCTAACTCAAGTTAACTCAAGTTAACCGTTTAAGAATTAGAGGAGGGAAAATTATCTCAGGTTCTGATCTGTCTATAAATGAAGATCACCGCGGAGCAAGGGATGTACAGCCTGCAACACACTTCAGAAAATACCCCAGGCAACAAGTTAGAGGTGTACATACTCTGATAAGAAGACATCTGTAAACGTCCCACATGGCTGTTAACATGTATGAAAACAGCATTCATATCCAGCTACTAGTCCTACAGGACTGCTACTGCAAGGAAGAAGGTCACTGCTGCTGTTAGGAGGTTGTAGTCATACTGAGTTAGCTTTTTTCTCATTTGATAAGCATGAGGGTGCTTACTTGACCGTGTGCACGTGTGTGCATCCTGGGCAGCAACACACGCACACACACAAAGCTAGAAACACATAGACTTGCAGTAATAATGGCATGCTTTATTCATGTGCTGTTTTAACATGTGTGAATAGAAAGGCACAGCAGTGAGAGTGGGGAAGAGAGAGGGGATGGCAGAGAGTAAAACAAAAATATAAAACAGCAGTGTGTAGAAGAGGAAGGGGGAGAAAAGAGGAGAGTGGGAGGAGAGGATGGGAAAATGAGAGTAGTGGGTGAGAGGAGATGTGGAGTGGGTAGGAGGAGAGCAGAGAGAAGCAAGAGAGGGGTTAAGACTGCAGTGATAATGGCATTGCATGCCTATTAGTGTGTGTGTGTGTGTTTGTTAAAACCACTTGTGAAGGTGTGATTCAGATTTTTTTTTTTTTTTTTTACTCATTTGTGTCTGTTTGTACAAATAGTAGTTTTAGAGTGTGACAGTTAAAGATCTCTGTCAGACACTTACACCCTCACACACCATTCAACATCACCAAGTATCACCAAGGCCTGAGCATATTCACATTCATATTTCAAGGAGGGGGCTATAGCAGCAGGCACTCTATGAAAAAAATCTCTAGTTTTATGTGTGAAAGCAGAGAATTAGACTAAGTTAGCTGACGAGGTTCCACAGAAAACAATGTATGCGTTATGCCATTCGCTTTTAATCTCACAGTAAGCAATTAAGATGCTCTTTGATTTAGAGTGATGTACTGAAATTCTGTATTTTTATGGTACCAACTGAAATGCTTTGAAACTAACAAGTATTTAGTAAAGGTATAGTCAATTGATAAATTATCTGTTGATCTTCTGTTGATGGCTGGTTTTAAGGTTTTTTCGCTTTTCCATTCACAGCTCTGCTTCTTGCTGACATTTTATAATATTCAATAGCGATATGATAAATATTTTATGATTGTACCTTCTGTTCTTCTCTGTCATTTTCTTTTAGCATATTCTCATTTTATATGGTCCCTTTCTTCTCACTATTGTAATCTCTGTTTCTCCATTTCACCAACGTTGTCTGCTTCATATTTAGACTACTTGTAACAGGCTTTGACTTGATCTCAGCAGAACCAAGCAGAATAAAAAAGGCAACACTTTCTGAAGAAAATGTACACACTCACCAGCCACTTTATTTGGTGCACCTTTGCTTGTTAACACAAATTGCTAATCTGCCAATCGCATGGCAGCAATAGTCAATTTAGGCATGTAGACGGGGTCAAGACAGCATGCTTAAGTTCAAACCAAGCATCAGAATGGGGAAGAAAGGGATTTAGTGGGTGGCTTTGAACGTGTCATGGTTGTTCTAAGTATTTCAGAAACTGCTGATCTGCTGGGATTGTCACGCACAACCATCTCTAGGGTTTACAGAGAATGGTCCGAAAAAGAGAAAACATCCAGTGAGCGGCAGTTGTGTGGATGAAAATGCCTTGTTGATGTCTGAGGTCAGAGGAGAATGGGCTGACAGGTTAGAGATGACAAAAAGACAACATTAACTCAAATAACCACTCGCTACAACCAAGGTATGCAGAATACCATCTCTCATCTTGAACCTTGAAGCAGATGGGCTACAGCAGCAGAAGACCTCACCGGGTGCCACTCCTGTCAGCTAAGAACAGGAAGATTTGCATCATGGATGTGCCGCCAACAAATCGGCAGCAACTGAGTAATGCTATCATGTCAATAAGGACCAAAGTCTCTGAGTAATGTTTCCAACACCTTGTTGAAAGTATGCCATGAAGAATTAAGGCAGTTCTGAAGGCAAAAGGGGGTCCAACCCGGTACTAGCAAGGTGTACCTGATAAAGTGGCTGGTGAGTGTATGTGCTCACTTCAGCAGAGACATATGATATGAACATACACATTTTAAAGAGCCTAAATATCTTAAAATGTTGTTTGCAGCTTTAGAAATGTAGTTTTTATAGAACTGACTGGGGTAACACTTAAATGAACTGAAATTACAATTACAATTAATGATTTTAAAGTTGAAATTGCATTTAAAGTCAGTACATAGGCTGTGATTGCTATGTTATTTATCACAAGACTATCATTAAATAATTAGAATTAACAGAAGCTGCTCCAGCACATTGCCTCCAAAAAGTGTTACCTTCAGGTTTGTGCTAAGGCCCAACCCAAAATTAATCTTAGAGAAACTCAGCTAATGGGTAATACAGTATTCACAGCTACTAATGGAACACAAGCAGAGCAAAATGAGAATGAAAGAGGTAAACTTACCAAAGAGTCACGCAAATTAAAGGTTAAGGATTCCCGAGCAGCCTTTCCGAAGTCTTGATGCCCTATACTGATTTGTTGTTGATGGGCACAGTTGCACTTACCTGACTGGAGCAAAGACTTGTGTTATTGTCGAGGGGGATACTCAGCAAAGGGGATCAGGCCGGGCCATGCGTTTTTGAAAAGTTTACATTACACTGATATATAGTTTGTGTGGATTATGCTGATCCACCTGCAAGAAATGACACATAAAACAATTATTTGTGTTAAATTAAAAAAACAGGATTTCAGTTTTTGTAAGACTTTACACTTAATCTCAGAGAGAATACTGTTTTCTACTCCTCTTCATTTATCTATATGAAACTACCCAACATGTAGTAGATTAAGACATTAATCATTTTTACCTCTGAAAGCAGCCATTTTTCACAAGGAGTTTTTGAGTTAGTCTAATAATTATTTTTACTTAGGATAATATTTCAATTCAGAGGTTTTTTTTCCCACTGTTACTATTGTGAAATTTAATTACTGAAGTGTTTGTCATTTCCATGCTATAACTTACAATATTCACATTAAACGTACAGTTATACTACTGAATCCACTCCTAGAGGCAGTCACATCAGTCATGGTTAAATAAGTTTTTATTTCACATTGTCACATGCTTGTTACTGTATTTAAAATCTAGTAGTATACTACTAACAAGAAAATGCCTGCAAATTACGTGTTTTTGTTTCTGTCATAGCTGTAAAGAAGACACTGATATTTTTAAACCTGATGTCATGATACACTTTTTGATGCTTTCCACCACTGGGTATTGCTGCAGCTGATTTTAAAATCATCCAGTGGTGTTGACAGATTGGAAACAGCCGGTGACACAAAAATCAATTACTTTTTTTGAAGCTGGGTGGAATAACATTATTTCAGATAGTTTTGTATACTTGGCAGATGAGATTTACTGGAAAGTTGTCTAACAGGTTTATATGTTAAGAAAATGTACATGCCTTTTTACATTCACTGTGAAAAGGAAGCATTGTGATGTAAGGTCTGTCAGCTAAAGGAGAACTTCATAACATAAGGTACCAAGTGTTAATAGATGTTGTGTAAGTAATAAAAGATGTTGTTAAGTAATAAAAAAGAATTAAGTTAAAATAAATAATAGTAAAACTCAAAAGCTCACTGGAAAAATAGCCAAACGCCAGAGATTCAAAACTTTAACACCAATACAGAAAAATGTTTGTGGTAGCATGGTGGTATTTTCTTCCATTGCAAAAATTAGGGTTTTTGTAAGAAAATGTGTAGGTTTTCATAGACAGCAAAAACAGTTTTTCACTGTCCTCACAGCCCACAGGTCCTGTCCGACATAATCAGCAAGAAACAATGTGCTGATTGCTCAGACAACATGTGAAAAATGCATGCAGAAATGTGCTCACACAATGAACCCTCAGTCAAACACTCTTACTGATAAACACACACACACAACATTTACGCATGCAAAGAAACACATCAATATGTCCTAAACATGCAGCCATTTTACTTCCAACCAACTTCCAGATGCAATACACATGAACAAATACGTACACGCAAATGCACTGCTCTCATGTACCACATTGTTTTAATCAATACCAATACAAACACACAGCCCACATAAGCACTCAAGTACAATACAAAAGCTACTTACGTAGCTCCTTCTAAATGGCCCTGCGTGGAACACTAACACTATGTAGCCACACTAAAGCTAAATGAAAACCTAGCTAACTAAACAAAGAGGCATAACATTAACAGGACACAACAAATCCCAGAGTTAAATATGTCAGTGGTTTCCATCAGGGAAACCCCGACATGGTTTATCTTGCTTCTTAGAACAAGACAGAGCCAGCTGTGGTCACTTTTGTGAGAGAAAAGACTGTTTACTTACAAAAATGAGTCACAATCAGGTCAGACAGCACAGACAATTCATCATCTGTCTGTTGTGTTCTGTTAGACATTTTAGCGGCACAATGAGTAATGCCAAAGAGACCATTGCAAATTGTCTTTGTCCAGTGAAAACCATGAATTTTGAAAATGTCAGCCGCCTTTTAAGCTTTTAAACCTTGACATGGCTACAAAGAACTTCTTATCACAAATTTCACTAACAGAGGGTCTTCAGTGAAATTCAGGAATAGCTTTTCTTATATTAAATGCTGCAAGTGTGACACTAAGCTTTCTAAAAATATCAGTACACATAGCTTATCCTGACGTTTATAGCATTGCACTTAATACATTTTTACCTTCAATAATTTAAAACAATAAAAATTTTCATTATGTTTTTAAAAAGCCTTTTTAGGCACTCCAAATGCAACACCAGCATACACAGGACAAAGTCTCCCAACTTCTATATTTTGAAGACCTAAAACTGTCTAGTTACTTAAGCATCAAGATCACTTATTTATCATAATACAATACAAGGCTGTACAACAAAATTAATTAGTTTGTAGTACACACATAAAACAGATAATTATATTCATATTAGAATTCTGCAGTGCATTCTTCTTATTCTTTTAGTCCATCCACTTTGACTGCATTTGAGCACCAAGCATCCTTGATGTTAATACATAGCTGTCTCCTCTCATCTTGTCAGAACACTTTGAGTGCTTGATCCAAGATGTCAGTGGATCAGGTCTCTACAAAGATGTGTGCACAACACTCTCTGATTTTCCATTCCTTGGCCATTCTGAGTCCCATTTTGTCCAGACCGGAGATTAGCCAGGGAGCAGCTTAAAGTCCAAGATGGGCCAGCATGGCTCCTCTCCTGGAACTCTTTCCTCACCTCCTGGGGTGATCACAGCACCCGCCGTGGTGCCTGGTCTGGTTGATCTGGCTGGGTGGATCGTCTCATGGTCTGCTGCTCTTTGATCCAAACCCTGGCTTCCTTTTCTGATGACTGTATTTCTGTCTTAAGTAAAACCTGTTTCAGCAATAAAACCAAAAAAACTTCCATGTTTTCTAAGTAAGAAAGGCCTTAAAATTGTCTTACTACCAACACACAAAATTACCAAGGGCAGCTTTAAAAACTGTTGACTTCACCATAGCCTAGAAATGACAGATAGAACCTCTGCAGTGTTTTCTTGTTGTATCTTATGTGTTACCTATGACACATCAGCACACTGATGTGCCTGATACCAAAAATACCAAATGATATTAAATAACCTGGCCAGGTCTTTTTAACTTTTGCTGAATACACTGCTGACTACATAATATGATCAGTTTCTCTCATGTACCACGTGCTTTCCACAAATGTGACCATGAATCTAATGTTCATGTTTGTTTTCTAATTCACAGTTTGCATTAAGAGGATGTTCAAACATTTTACCTTAATTGTTCAAACAACTAAAACTTTTTTTTACTTTTTGTCTGTGACTCCCTCCCACACTCTCACACACCCAGACACACACTGTGTTATAAAAGAAATATGTGTACGCAAACACATTATGGCTCCGGAGGCACAAGAGCTCTCACACACACTTTGCCCTCCCCTCTATGAGTGTGTGTGGGAGGAAAACCTTTTACCAATACTACTCCTTGTCAAGAGGCAGCACTCTGATAATAGCATGTATATGTGAGTTTCTGTGCACATTTTTTATTCATGTGATTAGATGCATCTGAAAATACAAGGATTTCTGATTTGTGCCTGTCTGTGTGATGTGTTTTTGTGTTTCAGTGAAGTTGTGTGTGTGTGTGTGTGAGATGGGGGGGGGGGGTCTGCCCTTTCTTTAATTGAAGCTTGTGCGCTGTCAGCATTGGTCAAGTGGTCCTCTCAGCTCAATGACTTGGCTGGTTCAAGCAGCAGCAGCAGTGTAGCATGCATAACAATCCCTCTATTAGCCCCATATACTGTATACACAATTATTACTATAATGGAGAGTGAGGAGGAGGCAGGGTTTTGTTGAAGATTGAAAGAGAGATTGTTTGTTGTGGGGAAAGGGGTCCAGGAAGAAAATGGGTGGCATAAAACAGGATAGGTATACACTATGAGTCACCTCCACCTATTCCTTTATTTTCCTACATCAAGATAACTTGTGGTTCATAACCACTTACACATTATAATCATTTTATAGATGATGATTAGATGTTGAGGATATTTTGATTTTGTCTCTGCATGTTCATGAAGTGGAGTCATTGCTTTGAGATAAGCATGTCTGTATTGCTCACGTTTAAATACTCCTGATAAAAAGGACAAGTCTTTAAGTGGACCCAAGTGAGAATGTGCATCCACTCACACGTTGCCATTGGCTTTTTATGCAAGTACTGCATCAGGTATAGTCTTGGTGCTTTAAAGCAAGACTGTGTTAAAAATTAACACATTCTTCTACTTACAAATGACAAGTTGAATTCATAAAATAAAGCATTCCCTTTATCCACTGAGGTGTTTACTGCTACAACTTCCTGAAAACAGCTCTTTTATAGTCCAGCCTTTTCCTTTTGTTCTCTGTGACGTCACACCAAAATATGTGTAATAATGTTCGCATAGCAGCTAGTCCGACAAAAACTCATACCGGAAAAACACTGAGTGACAAAACGTCCACCTGCTGCCTCTCCTCTCCCTTCCAAACACTAGCTACCCTCCAGGCAGTCAATGGACATAAAGTTGTTACTGTGATGTAGAGACAGAGCTCAGTTATAACTTTATGGATAAAAGATACTTTTGTTACAGATTAATAACTCAACACTCTGAAACTCTTGCTCCAGTCTATGTTGCTAAGCTGGTAAGAGGAATATATACAGCTGAACCAAAGCTGTGTTTACCGGCTTCTCGCGACCCGCCCCATTCTGCTTCTGATTGGCTAGTAGTCCTTAACTAGGAACTGTGCATGTACAACTCCCAACAAAGATTTTGTAGAGGTGAGATGCATCACTCCCTAGCTAAAACGAAGCATTCAACACACAGAGTGAAAAGAGGAGCTGCAGCAGTGTGCAGTATGAAAAAATATGGTGTTTTTTGAAAATGAAACCATGTAGACCTGTTCTGGTACAACCCCTAAATAAGATTTTGAACCTGAAAATGAGCATAAAATGACCTCACTTTAAACTTGATGCTGAAGTGTAAAAATTTGAGAGGTGACATCTCTTTTCCGGGCAAGCGCTCAAACATGGGCATGACGGATGTCACAGAAGAAGCTTGAAGAAAAGGAAGTGTTTTGCTTTGTTTCTTTGAACAGAAATCAGATACCTTGATGCAAGTGATTCAAGAGCCACTTCTGTCATTTCGGGTACAATGAGGAGTTTATTAACCAACAAAAGCATTATCCTGCCACTGAGATACAGACACTTAGTTTTGCCTACTTTCCATTTGGAAGTTTATGTATCTTCTACCTGTCCACTAGAGGTTCACATAGTCCATTATCTAATGTTGTTTTTCTCTCCACACTATCAGTAACACTGGTCCATTTCTCATTCACAGAGATTTGTTTTTGCAAGGTTTTGTTGTGCCATATTCAGATAGCAGCCAGTCACCACACTGGAATCTGATGCAGGAAATTAAGAGACTGAAAAATGTACAAAATTTTAGGGAAAGTGTTCTTGTTGGTGCCCTTTCTAGGCAGCCTGTAAATAATATTGTTAGTTAATGTGAACAAATCTTTTAAGGAAAGGGCAAAGTGGACATCTGGAATATTCTGTGCGATTTCTGTGTCTTTGTTCTGGTCCTGGATCTACCATGGTCTTAATGACACATGACCCTTAGATTGAACATGAACAAATAAAAAATAAATCAACAAGATGCATGACAACTTAGGGAAAGCAGGCCGAGACTTGCAGACTGCAACTAAAACTAATATTCTGATGCTTCAAATGCTTCAAAAGCTGAATACACAGAAAGAGAGAGCAGCTTGATCTTATGGTAACTGGCTGGAAATAATGCTACAAGCAGAACACCCTCTATGCTAAATGAGCTGGAGTAGCAGCCAAGTAGCCTGAATAGATATCACTTCATTAGAGGCATGGAAATGCAGGGATTACAATGATGTTCCCTTTTAAGCCACTGAAAGGCTGGAAAAGGCAGAAGAAGTACAGAATGTTGCATAAGATATCGTCCATGTTTTTATATAACCTACCTGTCTATGTAGCTGGTCTGTTGTGTGAAGTATTCCAGTGTTTTCAGTTCACTGTAGAGCTTTACACTCATAGATCACGTAGAACTGTGAATTATGTGTCAAAACCACACACATAAACACACACTAAGGTTCATTGACAGATACATTTCTTATTACAAGTTGTTAAATAAAATGAAAATATGAAAGAAATTGGACAGAAATGGAGGAAATTATTGTTTAATATAAGCAAACAGAAAAGAATAACCATTGTAATCTGTTCAAGTGGTATCATTAACATTCAATCACGTAGATACAAATAAATGCGTAAATGCATGGACAAAAATATCCTATTAGCTAAAACACAGGATTGGAGGTAATTTAAGTAAAGATTATCATACTTATCCCATTTTAATCTTCAAGCAGGAGTTTCGGGCACTTTCTATTTTTCTGTGGAGAACAGTGTGTTTGTAAAACATGGTGGCATCGCCCTCAGGGTGCTTAGACACACACACAGGCAGACACACATCTGCCCATGTCCATGTGTCCCTTTATCTCTCTTTGTGATGTTTTGCAGCAGTTTGCACAGTACAGCGACTTACTGTAGGTCTTACAACAGCAGGAAAAGAAGAAAGCAATCAGGGAATTCAAATAATGGAATGACTTGTTGTGTACAGTATTGAGGCAAGGGACACAACATGAGGCAATTTTATAAAGTTTAGTCATACAATTGTACCATTTGGCTGTCGTACAAGCTGGGGTGACTGGAGAAGGATGATTGGTCGTTCTTGTGGTAGGTTTTTTGATGATCGATGGGTGTAGATCATTTATATCTTTATTTTATTCCTATTCATGCTTACACAAAGCTTTTTATTATAGAACATCTCAATTGTACCTTATATGTATAAGCAAGGTCAAAGCTCCATACAGCTGTCTGTTAAATTTTATTTATATATTTAACCTTTATTTTACCAGGAAAGAAATCCATTGAGATTTTTAATCTCTTTTACAAGGATGTCCTAAATTGTCAACAAGTGCTGCTCCTCTCCCTGCTGATAATCATACTGCTCGTGTTGCTGGGCCTGTGGTGTGTGCCACTCAGAGGTTCATAATTAATTCATAATTATTCATTCATTCATTATTGTTATTTAGAGGGCCTTTAAATACAGTGGAAAAACATAAAAACAAAAAAAAGTATTGTGAAAAACAAAGCGAGAGTGGCACTAGATTCTGTCAGTTTTGAACTCATATTTGGAGACTGTGCTCCTTTCTTTTCCTGATCTTCAGTTATCAGAACTTGATTCAAAGGAAAGCTGTTTAAAGCGCTACAGGATAGCCCTACCATAACAAAAGCTTTTAAAACTATTTTTTTTTTTTTGTGTGCAGAATGTGTTTACTCTCTCCTTCTGTCTCTGCCACCCCCAGCCGTCTTTACAGCTCAGCATTAGTGGTCGATGCTAACAGGAAGCCGACTTGTGCTGTATCCAGCTCTGTGACCGAGTCGCGGTCTGCACAGATTGGAAAATCAATTACCAATCACACACAAGGTCCTTGAGAAACACACATACTTGCACACACACACACACACACAACAAATCTGCAATGGTTCAAACTTATATAATACACATACAACATCCTGGCCTTGTGCGCGCACACACACACACACACAAACACACACACTCACACACACAGGTGCACACTTTACACACACAATAACCCAGCCAAACTGATCAAACACAACACATGCACACTATATTCCACATCGGTTGCACTTCGGGATGCTCTGTATTACGGGAGTAAAGTATCAATATTCACGCACACCGGTACCTTAAATCCCTCACAAGTGTCTGACAAGACCTGCAAACTGACCAACCTCTGACATTAGACCTACAATTTCCATAGACTTATAGTGGTTACACAGGCATCATGCACATGTTTTTCATTGGGATGTAATGACACAAGATTGCCCGTGGAACACCTATACAACACTGTATGGCGTAAGCACACCTACGCCACACCAACACTACACCTGACATAACAAGGAAGAACATGGGAGGCTGTATTTATTCAGAGACAGAGAGAGAGAGAAAAGACAAATCTGTTTGATCTGCAGCTTGTGTCATTTTTGCAAGGACAGTATATGTTGTTTTTATTGTGTAATATATAGGAGTTTCCAAGGTGATTTAATGAAGTTAAACAGTGAACATCTGTGCGTAACGGTACTGCGCTCTGCCACAGCACATCTCAGAGGCAGAGAAGATCAACATATCAGTCCTGCAGCCTTTAGATGCTGCAGGCAATTTTCTGCTTAAAACACATTAAACATTATTTTCTGTGCCGAGTTTGGTTTTGTTTTAAGGGTGCAGAATGAACAGTCAATCTCTTGTTTTCTCTCTCTGGTTAAATAAAGCCTTCCTAGGAGACTGCATCAACAGATTTTTGTTAGGTGTCATATCAGGTTTGGAGACATAGCTTCACTCAACCCTGCACTGCTACGCCACACTTGACGTAACAGCACTACACGTGCCTCTACAGTGGGGGAAAAAAGTATTTGACCCCTTGCTGATTTTGCAGGTTTGCCCACTTACAAAGAATGCAACAATCTATAATTTTAATCATATGTACATTCTAACAGTGAAAGACAGAATCCCAAAGAAAATTCCAGAAAATCACATCATATGAATTTTTAAAAATTGATGACCATCTGATGAGGAAAAACAAGTATTTGACCCCCTACCAAACAGCAAGTATTCTGGCTCCTACAAGCCAGTTAGTCTTTCTTTAAGACACAGCCCCAATCCCAACAAATTATCTACATCAAATACACCTGCCTCACCTCGTTACCTGTATAAAAGACACCTGTCAACACCCAAACAACCAGCATCCAACATCACCACCATGGGCAAGACCAAAGAGCTTTCTACG
>NC_060161.1:324638-332243 GCF_021292245.1 Micropterus dolomieu | reverse complement strand
ATCGTGGAATTCTGGACCAACATCTCCTTCCCTCAGTGAGAGAGCTGAAGATGGGTCGAGGATGGGTGTTTCAGCACGACAACGACCCTAAGCACACCGCCAAAGCAACAAAAGAGTGGCTGAAGAAGAAGCACATCAAGGTTCTGGAGTGGCCTAGCCAGTCTCCAGACCTGAATCCAATTGAAAATCTTTGGAGGGAGCTTAAAATTCGAGTTGCCAGGCGACAACCTCGGAACCTGAATGATTTGGAGGCTGTCTGCAGGGAGGAGTGGGCCAACATCCCTGCCGAAATGTGCACAAACCTTGTCACCAACTATAAAAACCGTTTGACATCTGTGCTGGCCAATAATGGCTTTTCTACAAAATATTAACATGCTGTTTGTCCAGGGGGTCAAATACTTGTTTTTGCTCATCAGATGGTTATCAATTTTAATAAATTCATATGATCTGATTTTCTGGAATTTTCTTTGGGATTCTGTCTTTCACTGTTAGGATGTACATATGATTAAAATTATAGATCGTTGCATTCTTTGTAAGTGGGCAAACCTGCAAAATCAGCAAGGGGTCAAATACTTTTTTCCCCCACTGTATATGTAACTACACATTTTCAGTTTCTACTGTTGCTCGATAGTGAAGCGCACCTGACCATTGTAGCCAACATCACACCTGTTTCTATACCTTATTAGGATAGGTGGCGTACTGGTGCACCCCTCAGAGTGATCAATGCTACTTCACTAGTGATACAACGGGTCACAGTTTTCTGAGTAAGTTTCACTGTTCGGATCAATCCGTGACTTCAGTAGGGTTAAATTTATTTTAAAATCCGTAACTTTGCCTCTGATCCAGCTGCCTCTCGCTGTCTGCAGGTAATCACCACTCTGTGGTCTTGCTCAATGTCCCATCTACAGCACTATCTGATTGGTTACATGTTACATGTAGCAGCTGCATTTTCCAAAAGTCGCAATGCTAGATTCAGAATGTCAACCTCTTTCACATCTTTACTGTAGTTTGAACATAAGTAAAAATAAATACTGCTTGCTAAAGAGGGCACCAACATGTTGAAGTTACTTAAACTTCAGGATGCAAACACAGTTTACCAAATGCCAGTGCCAAAAGTATGTGGACACTCCTGACCGAAGTACTTTTGTGGAAATTTGGTTTGGGTCTGTATTTCATGGTTTAGGCTATCTTAGATTAAGGGGGTTCTTAATGTCACCGCATTCAATGATGTATTCGACAATAGAGTGCTTCCAACTTTGTGGAGACCATTTGGAAAATGCGAAGTCCATAAAGAAATGGTTCTCTGAGTTTTAGTTATTTAAGTCTTTTGGGGGGCTTTTCTGCGTTTATTTATGATAGGACAGTTTGAGAGAGACAGGAAATGTGGGAGAGAGAGAAGTGATGACATGTAGCAAAGGGCTGTATTCAAACCTGGAGGGCCTGGATGGGGTGCTCACTCTAGCAGTGAGCTAACTAGCACTCCGTTCTCTGAGTTTGTTGAAGAAGAACTTGACTGGACAAATCTTATCTTCCAACATCACTGTCCGACTTAACTAAAGCTCTTGTTGCTGAATATGAGAAAATCCCTGCAGCTAGGTTTCACAATCTTGTGGGAAGCTTTCCCAGAAGAGTGGAGGCTGTTGTAGAAGCATATAAATGCCCAATGTGTTGGAACAGGATTTTCAACAATCACATATGGGCGTAATGTTCTACACATTTTTTTCAGGTGTCCACACTTGCTTGGCCATGTACTGTATTTTGAATACCTTTGTACAGTACCCGGTCGGTCAACCCAGTGTCACTGCCATCAATCAGCTCTTGTAATAAAATTCTCATACTGTAACTGCCATTGCTTTTCAAATCCTTAAGTAAGGTTGAATTTATATTTTCAGTCCACCTTTTGATGGGTTGGGTTGAATGTACTATACACTATAAATGCATAATTAATTAATGCATCCATTATCTTGAGCCACTTATCCTTTGCAGGGTTCTTTGCAGCTCACATTGCCCAAGAGGCGGGGTACACCCTGGACAGATTGTACTGTGGGAGGAAGCCGGAGCAAACGGAGAAAACCCATGGAGACACGGGGAGAACATACAAACTCCATACAGAAAAAAACACAGTCCCAGCCACAGAAAGGTCCTAGCCGGCCAGAAGGTTCAAACACAGAACCGTCTTACTGTGAGATGTGCTAACCTCACACACACACACTATGCATAATTTACCCTGCAGTACTGTCTGCAATATCCGGATAATGGATAAGGGGCCAAGACTTCCTTTTCTGTACGCTGGTCATTGGTTACAGTCTGATTCTGCATTCATATGCACATATGTCTTTATAGAGATTATAACAAATTGGTTTATTGTTAAATAAACATTTGAATTTAATTTAAATGTGTTCTTTTGTCATATGAATCATTATTGTGAAATAACACCTGTTTTATGACAGTCTTTAAGACTTCTGGTGACCATCAAACCAAAAATGTGTATCAAGAGCCAAACATTTGTCACCAAATAACTTAATTTTGACGTTTGAACACAATACCACAGCACAAATAAAACCACATTCAAGCAGTGTTAACATCTGAAAAGTCAGTGATTCAGATTTGACTGGGTTGGAATATATCACAGTGCACACAAACAACGAAAACACACACACACACACACTTCTCTGAGAGCAAGTTCAAAAGCATTCTCCACGTGTTTCAAGCAGTGACATTTGGAGCACAACACAAACACTCATTTGAATATCTCTGAGCTCTGGAAATATAGTTCTTCATGTTTAAACCAGATCAGATATGTTTGAAGTTTATCTCGCATAGCAATATTTGACAACACAGTTTGCAGGAAGAGGAAGATTGAAACATAAAACTCTAAATGCAATCAAATAAATGTCTCATTACTGTGGACTGAAGCGCACTACCAATTAAATGCGCACTACTCTCAAATACCATTTAAGTCATCTTGTCTGTATTTCTATGACTAGAGACAGACAGTGTGGACATGTCTGGTGGTCGTGGATACCAATGCTGGCTTAGTGGGAATGTTTAAAGAGCCTTGTGCGACATTTCACACACTCATCTGAAAGAAGTGTACCAAGCTATTGTGGCCATGAATATACTTGGAAAAGACGCATTTTATTCCTTTTTCAAATTATGCCGCATGTCACTAAGCGACCACTGAAGTTGGGAAATAAATATGTGATTAAACTGCTGGATGTTAGGGATTATGCTGCTCATATGCAGTATGTTTTCCTTTTTGTACTTGTGTTGTCACTTTTTTCCCTATAAAACTTGATGTGAAGTAGGTAAACTGATTAAAGCTGTATATAGTTGTATCACTTGAAAGTGTCTCACCCTACCGCAACAAATGCACACCTCTGCAGCCCGCTTGCACACAGCATAGCATAGAGGTGCAATAAAAACTATTAAAAAACTATTAAAAATCCAATACTTCTGCTCAGTCTCTCATCCACTGCAGCTGTGTTTTGGTTTTACACAAGAACAGCGCTAGGTTGGCTAATAGCTGGTAAAAACAAAGTAAAGTGAAAGCTGTCTGTCTTTAGTTACTGTTTAGCTTAGTTTGCCATGTACATTAAAATATGCCTCATTATATTCAGCTGGTGGCTGAGACAGACCAGCCCTCCTCTCTAGCAGCAGCAGCGGAGGGAGGAGGAGGACAGGAGGGACTGAGTTGATTCTTTCTAAACTTCACTCAGTATGTTGATATCAGGAATATGATTTATTTTACTGACATTTTAGGTTTGTTCCAGTGAGATATTAATGACTTTGCTGTTTATCCTCTTGCTGCTCTAGAAACAACATTTAGTTAATAAAAAATGTTACATTCTTTATTTAAATAATATATGCAATTATTTAGTAATAAATAGGTCTAAAACGACCTGAAGAGCTGAACCAATAAGGATTACCAATAAAAGTGTGTCAATAAAATCCTAATGATCCCAACACGTGAGAAAATGTTCTCTGTGTCCTGGTTTTAAAATCTGGCCCAATTGAATCTGTAAATGAATAGCCCTGGTCTACAGTAATCATAGTAATATATCTTCCTTGCGACGAAATGTACATTAAACTGAATGCAGCATTGTAGACAATATTTTGTCCTTGTAATCCACATTTCCATTGCATGGATAGCCTTTGGAATTGCTGGAGTCCCCCTCCTTAAAGGGTACATTATTACCATAACAATTTAATAGTGCATTGCATTGAAACAGCACTTTTCATACACAAAAAGCGATAACAGTAGCCTGCTGGTCCTACTAGGCTGGACATGCAGTCTGCCAATATATGTATTCCTCTCCATAATGCACAGATGATGACTTACTTTCAAGTATTTAATTTGGGTATACTTCACATTAGGACTAATAACAGGGGTGAATATGGAGAAGTTTGTTGTTTCCTAGCAAAAGTAACAGTGAGATACAATATACAAACTGGGATCCAGAGAATGTCTAGTACACTAGAGTGAAGTGAAGAGAGAAGTGTTGCATCAAAGACTGTACTGTAACTTCATGTTTTTTTGAATATTTTAATATAATAAAACTATAACTCTGAAGTCACTGAAAAGATCCTGTTACTGAAATAAAAAACTGTAAGTTACTGAAACATACTAAAACTTTACATTATATACTAAACAAGACATTTTGAAAGCTTGAACTTTGCCATTGTCTCTTTTTTCCTGGAATGAATGGGCCCCTCTGACAAAACAACTGGTCTAGAACCGCCAATGCCCCCGAAGCCCCCATGTGTTGCTAGGACGTAGCAAACGGTGCCATTTCAGTAAAATACTTAGGCTTTGTCACACTGTCTGTGATGGCGCACCACTTTCGCCACTCTGTGATGTCACTTGCTGAACAGGTGTGTTTTTGGTGTTTGTGTGCTCTGTAGTATTTAAATTGTGACAGGGAGCTAAACAAATTCACACATAATGACTTAAAATAGGTAGGCATTAGGGTTTACCACAATGTCTTTTCTTATACTAGGGGCACCAATGTCAATAATTCTAATTCTAATTAAAATATACATATCTATACAGAATGGCATTAAATAAATGATAAACAATTTAAGAAATCAAAAAAATATTTAGGGAAAAATGTACATACACCTACATACACACACGGCTGTTGGACATTTAACGGAAATGACAATCATAGCATTCGTCTTCTTCTTGTTCTTTTTCTTTTTCATCTTCGTCTTGTTCTTCTTCTTCGTCTTCTTTGTCGTCTTCTTCTTCATCTTCTTCATCTTCATGTCGAATTGTAACCAGGCGGATCATTATTGCCAACATTTGATCGCGATTGTCACCCGTCTAAATATCTGCCGGCTCTTTTACTCACTTGACTTCAATTAATTTTTATTAAAAATTAACACAAATGAATCTTTACTTTTACTTGCTTGTGTGTGCAATCGCAACCGCTTAGCCTGCCCAAATTTTCAAGTTTGAAAATAGGTTGGTGTCCAGCATTCCAAACTCACTTTGACCTTTATGAGAACACTATCTGTGTACTCATAATGCACTGCATTTTGCTATACATAAGCACTCAAAATAGCAAGTTTAAGTATAGAACAACACTAATTGAGACAAAGTTACTGTTTCTGTCCATATATACGTGTGTGTGTGTGTGTGTGTGTGTGTATATTTTGAATGATTTCCTCCTTGCTAGAAAAACTATTAATTGCATTCAAAAATGAGGCAAAAACATTAATCTGATGGGTGGTGATGGATCAATGGATAAGACACATGACTTTGGTGTGAGAGACCCGGGTTTGAATCCACTGTGAGACACCATTGTGTCCCTGAGCAAGACACTTAACCCCTAGTTGCTCCAGAGGCGTGCGACCTCTGACATATATAGCAATTGTAAGTCGCTTTGGATAAAGGTGTCAGCTAAATGAATAAATGTAAATGCAAAGTGAAACACAGCCTGATTATGATAAACACATTACGTCCACACGCTAGCACCACATAACAAACTAACATGCTTTATCTATTTTTATTCTGCTAATATATTGATTGTACTGCAGCTCACTTGGAAGTATTTCTGATAGCCAGCATGCCCACCTGCCTGCTGGCCAGGACAGCAACAACAGAGAAACTTTACTGATGATAAGCACTGAGGGAACTGAGACTCGTACACACCCCCAAACACTGATAGCAATAACCTCAACCTTTACTGCCAGAAAAACAGCCAAGAAAATCACTTGATTCACTTTTTTTTACTGTAACACAGTTATTTTGGAAAAAACATCAGTTTTTCTTTCTAGGCAGAGTTGGAAATTAAACAGCTTTATCAGTTTATTGTTTCTTTATCATAAAAAGGAGGAGAATGTCTTTTTTGGTTCTTAATGGAAAAGGTTAAAGCAAAGGAAAACATTGTCTATTCACCTAATTAGATGGTGAGTGGCTAGAGCACATTTTTTGTGCACAAAGGTCACGTTAATGAGCAGCAGAGAGCCGAGCCGACAGACCCATTTGACTGTCGAACACAATCTGTTAGGAAGTGATGGGACCGAGGTTATTGGACTCTGCAGCTCTGACTGACCCATCCAGTTATTTACCAAAACAGATTAGTAGGTAAAAACTAGATGTCAACCTACCTTAAAGTTCACACAAATCACAAAAATAGATATTTTCTCACTTGCAGATATACATCTGCGTGCATGCAGATACCACTAGGTTTTTAGATATGCACGTGAACCCCTTGTGTTGTCTAGGATCATTTATTTGGTAGAAAGTTCTAATAAAACAGTTGACAACAAGTTCTGCGGTTTATCCAGATTAAGCAAGACACTGCTTCTGGGAAGAGAAGTTTTTAAATTTTGCAATGTAGTTTTTCAATGACTTTAGTGGCACAAACAAAATTCTATTCACTTCCATTGTATTGTATTGTATCATTTTTAAGATTTCCGCCAGGTTGTTATTTTCCAGGTGTTGTACAAAACATCTCACATGAATTCTTGCAATAGTGAGAAATACTCTCTCCCGCAGTCCAGCAACAGCAATACACTAGAGTTTGCTGTGGTAACACCGTTCTTTCTCAGATCTTGATTGCAATCCAGAATTAAAGTACTTAGTTAAACAACAAAATGTCCATGCCCTTTTGTCAGCAGGATGACATAATTTGTCTGTTTTATTATGTGATAAGGCCTCCAGCACCACTGTGAGGAATCTTGGAGTTATCTTTGATCAGGACATGTTGTTTAAGTCCCACATTAAGCAAATTTCAAGGACCGCCTTTTTTCACCTACGTAATATTGCGAAAATCAGGAACATCCTGTCTAAAAATGATGCAGAAAAACTAGTCCATGCATTTGTTACTTCTAGGCTGGATTACTGCAATTCCTTATTATCAGGCTGCTCGAAAAAGTCCATTAAGACTCTTCAGCTGATCCAGAATGCTGCAGCACGTGTTCTGACAGGAACCAGGAAAAGAGATCACATTTCTCCTGTTTTAGCTTCTTTGCATTGGCTTCCAGTAAAATCCAGAATAGAATTTAAAATCATTCTTCTTACCTACAAAGCTCTTAATGGTCAGGCACCATCTTATCTTAAAGAGCTCATAGTACCTTACTACCCCACCAGAGCAC
>NC_060161.1:312686-324538 GCF_021292245.1 Micropterus dolomieu | reverse complement strand
CAAAGCTCTTAATGGTCAGGCACCATCTTATCTTAAAGAGCTCATAGTACCTTACTACCCCACCAGAGCACTGCGCTCCCAGAATGCAGGGTTACTTGTGGTTCCTAGAGTCTCCAAAAGTAGACTGGGAGCCAGAGCGTTCAGCTATCAAGCTCCTCTCCTGTGGAACCAGGTTCCAGTTTGGGTTCAGGAGGCAGACACCATCTCCACATTTAAGAGTAGGCTTAAGACTTTCCTCTTTGATAAAGCTTATAGTTAGGGCTGGCTCAGGTAGTCCTGAACCATCCCTTAGTTATGCTGCTATAGGCCTAGACTGCCGGGGGATTTCCCATGATGCACTGAGCTCCTCTCTCCTCTACTTTCTCTCCCTCTGTATGCAACCTTATTATTACCCCCATTATTGCATGTTACTAACACAACTTCTCCCCTTTCTGGTAGTCTTGTGCTTTCTCGTCTCTCTCCTCTCTCCTATCACTTCCTGCAGGTTTTCTGGCTCTGGAGCTGTGGAGTCTGGATCTGTGGCTGCGGGTCGCCTGCTGCCCCCGTGTTCCTGCTCGACACCCTCTGCTGCAACGACTATTGTTGCTAGTCTTATTGTTATTATTGTTATTATAATCATTAACATTACGATTGTTACCATTAACACTATATATCACTCTATATACTAAATATCTGTACCATTTTTCATTTAGTCTATAGCAACATTACCTTCACTGTCTGCACCTCTGTGTATATATTGTGTAGGCTCTCTCTCTCTCTCTCTCTCTCTCTCTCTCTCACCCCAACCGGTCGAGGCAGATGGCCGCCCACCCTGAGCCATGGTTCTGCTCGAGGTTTCTGCCTCTTAAAAGGAAGTTTTTCCTTGCCTCTGTCGCCTAGTGCTTGCTCTTGGTGGGAACTGTTGGGCTTTCTTTAAATATCATCACAGAGTACGGTCTAGACCTGCTCTTTTATGAAAAGCGCTGTGAGATAACTGTTGTTGTGATTTGGCGCTATATAAATAAAATTGAATTGAATTGATAACACTGTGGTTAAGATTTGTTTGGTTTAAGCACAAAAGTCACATTTTAGAAAACATCATTAAAACAGGTTCAAATACATACTTTGTTAAGATTTGGGAAGTATGTGGTTTGAGATAAAATGTCTACTTTCTGAATAAGGCGAGTAATGGCAGTTATTTTTTCCACTTTAAGCACTGCTGGTAGTCAGTGGAGAAAAAACGAGCCACCTCTTTTTTAAAGTCACTGTTGAAATGTTGTTTCATTGTTTCAAGTCTTCACTATTGTGAGTCCTGATATATTTTGTGTAATGAAAAAAAAAAGTAAAAAATTCATTAGAGCCTGGAAATGCACATAAAGATAAAACCAAATAAAGAAATAAAGTAAATCAAAATTGAATTAAAATGTGGCAAGTTGCTTCCGACAGTTGATAGTTGCTGAGGAAGCTTGTTTGATTCACTTTCCCTGACTAAAGTACAATTGTTCAGTTAGTAGATTCATTCACCTCATTACTTAAAACTGCTTCATCTGGTTTCATGCAAACAATGCAGATTACATATCACCTCATCTTCTGCCATTTTTAAACACTGACATGTTTCAACAGTAAAATATACTGTAACATACTATAGTATTACATCAAACTACATAATATTATTCCAATTGCTCCTATCCTCCTTCTCAACAAGCATCAGTGCTGCCAAAACTGCGTTCTATTAAGACAGAATTAGCAGTGCCACTGACTCAAGGAAATTATTTTCCACTTTTAAAACGCTACTAAATCCTCCTCCACCTCCACCGCCCACAAACTTGTCTGCTGATACCTTTGCTGCCTTCTTCACAGGCAAAGTGGCGGCTATAACTAGCCAATTCTCTAAATCACTCAAAATCAACCATTCTATTCCCGCCCTGATCAGCTCCCACTGTGTGAACACGGCACAGGAAAACCTACCATGTAGCAGTCTTTATACATGTCTCCCTCCATCTCCCTCTGGAAATTGCGCAAAAGGCTCAACACCAAGGCTAACATGTAGCAGTCCTATTACATCTGTTCCTCTGCCATCCCAGGTCAATGGTACTTCACTCTCCTCTCACAGAGAACGAAGTGTCAGAACTCTTGACCCATAGCCGTCCCACTACATGCCCACTGGACCCGATTCCTACGAATCTCCTCCAAGCCATATCTCCTACTGTGGTCCCGGCAATCACTCGTGATAAATACTTCTCTGGCTTCAGGAACCTTCCCTACCACTTTCAAAAGGGCTCGGGTCACACCCTTGCTTAAAAAGCCCTCACTCGACCCAACTCAAGTTGAGAACTATCGGCCAGTTTCTCTTCTACCATTTTTATCCAAAACTATCGAACGGGCAGTCTTCAAACAGGTCTCAGAATTCCTCTCACGGAATGACCTCCTAGATCCATATCAGTCTGGTCTTAAGAGTGGCCACTCTACTGAAACGACTCTTTTGTCTGTAACAGAAGCCCTAAGTTCAGCTAAGGCTGCAGCCCAATCCTCGGTTATTATCCTGCTTGACCTATCAGCTGCCTTTGACACAGTCTGTCACATGATCCTCCTATCCGCTCTCTCAGCAATGGGCATTGCGGGTAAAGCACTCCTGTGGTTCGAATCCTACCTCTCGGGACATTCCCACAATGTTTTGTGGCAAGGACAATTATCCTCCTCCCACTGCCTCTCCACAGGTGTACCCCAAGGCTCAGTGCTAGGGCCTCTTCTCTTCTCAATCTACACCACCTCACTGGGGCCCATCATTCGCTTGCACGGCTTCGCTTACCACTGTTACGCAGACGATACGCAACTCTATCTATCATTCCCGCCAGACGACCCCACCATCTCGGCGCAGATCACGGACTGTCTCTCGGACATATCTGCATGGATAAAGTCTTGCCACCTTCAACTAAACCTCTCTAAGACTGAACTCTTGGTCATTCCAGCCAAGCAATCTATCCACCATAACATCAAACTACAAATTGACTCCTCAACCATCACTCCAACCAGGGTGGTGAGAAACTTGGATGTCGTGATTGATGACCAGCTGTCCTTTTCAGACCATGTTGCTGCTGTCTCTCGGTTGTGCCGCTTTGCTCTATACAACTTCAGAAAAATCAGGCCCTACCTCACTCAGTATGCCACCCAGCTTCTGGTACAGGCCATAGTTATCTCTCGCCTCGACTATTGCAATGCCCTCCTAGCAGGTCTTCTAGCTTGTGTGGTGAAACTCCTCCAAATGGTTTAGAACGCAGCAGCGCGTCTGGTTTTTGATCAGCCCCGAAAGGACTCATGTCACTCTGTTACTGAGTGACCTCCACTGCCTACCCATGGCCTCCAGAATCAGATTCAAGTCACTAATGCTTGCATACAGAGCGACTACTGGGTCTGCACCCATCTACCTAAACTCCACAATACAAGTTTCTGTTCCTTCTTGGCCACTACGCTCCTCCAACGAACGCCGCCTGGCTCTGCCACCCCTACACACAAAGCAATCTCAGTCCTGGCTGTTCTCATCTGTGACACCACGATGGTGGAACGAGCTCCCACACGCCATCAGAGCAGGGGCGTCACTCTCTAACTTCAGAAGTTCTTGAAAACTCATCTCTTCCGAGAACACTTTCTCTTATAACACCTCTAACTCCTAACGTCTAACATGCACTTCCTGTGCTCTTCTTCTTCTATCCCCTTACAATTATCTTGTATTGATAGCACTTTTTGTTAACTCTTACTTCTTTCCCTAGGTATTTACCCCATTGATGCGATATGCTAGTATTTATTGCTGCTTTAACTAATATGTATTGTCAGTTGTAAATCTCGTGCTGTATTTGATTCTCTGTTGATGTTTGTATGTTGTTCCTCAAATGTAAGTCGCTTTGGATAAAAGCATCTGCCAAATGAGTAAATGTATTATCATGCTTCCTGTTTCATTTATAGTCACTTAACATCTATGAAAAATTGTGTTGCATATGTATTTCATAATATCCTTCTGTGTGAAGTGAATATAACCAAGTCTGAAGGAAATACAGAAATAGAATTCACTTTTCTGTCAGACTATACATTCTCTCTATTTCTCTCTCTGTGTAATGTAAATTAAAGTTTCAAAGGCATGTAGCCTATACAGCCTGCAGCCTGAAGGATACGGAAAACATGCTCTCTGTCTTATTCCTTTATCCCACTTTATAATTTAAAATGAAAACATATACCAATGTATAGTTCCATTGCATGCAGCATATAAAGTACAGCTTTGCATTCTATTAGTTATTGCCTGAGATGTATAAGAGATATTTATAATATGAGTTGAATTTAGAATATGAAAGTCTGCGAGAGCATTAAACTGACAACGGAAACCGGTTCATCCCCCCATCTTTTAGACTTTTAGACATCTTCCAGACCCAACTCAACCCGATTCATACTGTCAAAAATTAGGCCCAAAGTTTATCCCATATTATATTTTAGTTATTCCTTCCTTAATGATAAAGAAACAAATTACTTTTCTTATAAATACAAAATAACTAATATAGGAAAGATCATAAAGGCGCAGACCCTTTTTAACCCCATGAGGAGATGATGTATGTGTGAATATTTGAGCTGCTGAGAAACACTAGAGGATAGTAAGGCTATTTTCTTCAAACACACACACACACACACACACACACACACACACACAAATAAACAGGATGAATGGGACATTTGAGTGTAGAGCCAACAGCCATTGGTCTTTCATTTTGTCTTTCCAAAAAACAAAAACACATTCTCTCTTCATATTTATCTCTCTGCCTTCAAAGGCGGCTATCAACAGGCAGGAAGAAAGAGATACAAAGAGAGAGGAGGATGAAAGAAAGGGACACTAAAGTGCTGAGGCTTGGTTTTATTAGAGGGGGTTGAAAGCATCCCTCTTGGCAGCTGAAACATGATGAAATCGCCCCTGCTGATTTGATGAAATCTACAGTGTTATCTAGAAAACACAAAAACAACCTGCATGTGGAAAAACACAATTAAGCAAGGCTAAAAAACTTAGACAAAACTGCAGATGTAATGTTAGTCCAGTTCACAGTGAATTATCTTCATATAGGATGATACAGATGTGGAATTTTACAATTTACAATTGTGCTAATATAGAACGTAATATTCATGTTGCAAAGTGAAAAATATCACCGCAATCCTCCTTTATAACTGTTGTCATCATGCACAGATATTGTTTAAAAAACAATGATGCTTTCCAAACATTGTCACTGGCATCCACTGTCAACATTTTGTATGTTTAATCTGTGTATCAATCTGACAGCTGGGTCACATGCTTCCCTTAACCTCTTGTAATCATCTTTTACATTCAGAAAAACATCAGAAAGAAGTTATTACTGGCAAATACCAAGGGTACTAATCCTCCGTCATTATGTATTTGATGAATGTTCTGTTTAGATTAGATTACGTCAAGAAATTTTTCCACTTTACAAAATGTGTTGCAATCTCCACTTATCATCTTTATATCGGGGCATCATCATTTCCAACATCCAAACACATTGAATTTAGAGGCTAGGAAAGGTGATTCCATGAAGTGTGTGTCATAAAAACATGCACAGTCAGATTTGTGAACAAAAAGATATATTATTCAAAATCTCTTTTTCAAGGGCCCCTGGCCAAGAATGGTAGCAGGACAGCAAGTAAACTAAATAATATTATAAAATACAGCTTTGGATCAGATTGGAAATATCTATGAAATACCATCAAGTTAAGGTGTCTAATTTAATTAAATGAGTTTAGGTCCAAGTAATGTGTTTTTCTGTCTAAACGTTTGAGACTCATCTATTTTTATTCTGTTCTGAAATATCAGGGATCAGTTGGCAAACTACTTGTCATCCTTAGTGGCTAGCAATTAAAAATATTCATTTATCAAACTATTTTATAATCATTTATTAATTACGACCAGTTATGCCCATGTTGACATTTTCAAAGTGCAGACAGGCCAATCAAAATTGATGCTTTTTAAATGTTTTAATTAGATGAACTAACGATCTGTAATGAAACATTTGGGTGAGATCATGTAACTAAAATCCCATGTTTTTCAGCCTGGTTCGCGTTTACACTTTCTTCTCTAAGCACTCCAGACTTTGCGATATGGTCAATCTAAGATAATATACATGCTTTTGCTGAACTGGCCAGAAACGTTTTCTTTTATTTTTTTATTAATCTAAAACTCTTTATTTATTGAATTTATATATTTATTTTAAGGAAAGTGGGATGCTGTTTACTTGATGTTTTGACGACTGGTTTAAATGATACCATTTCCCCTGGAGGATGTTTGTGTAAGTTTAGGTGTTTCTTGTGTTTATATTTTTATATTTTAGTGTGTGTTCACACAAGAGCATGTGTGTGCGGCAGATAACACAGATCCTGCAGCACTTGATGGCTCTCACTGCATGTGCATCTGAATGCATGTACAGTGTGTGAAGCATGGCACTGGTGAGAGCTAATGCTGTACCAACATGCCATCTCTGAGATACAGACTGCAGGCAGGGAGGACCTGGCTAGCGTCAACACATTCAATAATTCATATTACACAGGCCTTATTACATACGGTTCTAACACACACCGCTCGCAGGAATACTGCCATTATCTGCTCGACCCACATCCATGCAGTAACCAAGGCATAAGGGTGCCATCACAGCTGCTATCATGGGTTCAAACAGCTGGAGGAGATATGGGCTAAAGAGGGAAGAAGAGAGAGGAAAACCACTCAGGATGAGAATGAAGAGAGGGTAACATCTACATTTTTTAATAAGGGAATTGGAAATGCTGCAGCCAATTTTCTGCTAATCCATAATAGATAACCAATGACCAATTTTCTGTGGCTCCATTGGTTGGGGTGGGGGTTAAGGGAAGTAGAGAATAAATTAGAGAAAAAAGTAGTGGAAGACATGTAGAAAGGGGGAAGAAGTAAAAGAACAGAGAGAGAGATGACGAAGGATGGACATGACTTAGCTGGTAACTGAGCCATAAAAAGGTATTTTTGGTTTATATCCAATGTGTTTTATGGGCTTAGGGGTACATGAAATAATGTGCTACCAGACTTTTGAATAAGTTAGCAACTTTTTCTTCCACAGTATCAAGGTGCAGATCAGTAGTTCCCAACCAGGGTGGTGAAAGATAACGCTGAGTTGTTTGAGGATTAAAGGAAAGAAAAAAAAAATTAACTACTACTTGGAATAACATTCATTGTTTTCTATCCTCTAGTATTTGGCTCTAGTCTAAAACTGCTCATAACTCATAGGCATATAAATTGTGATGAGGAGTCGCAAGGAGACATTGCTTTATTTTAAGGGGTCACAGGTAAGGATTGCTCTAGATCATCTATGCAATTTAGTATTTGATGTAATATATATGTGTATTGTTATTTTTTATTGTACTTTCATTTTGTGTTTTTCATTGTAAGATTAATTTTACTAAGTACATGTTTGCCTAATTTCCATTTATTTAGGCATGGGGTACAGCTGAATTAGAAATTGTGATCGTGGAATGAATGTCTTCATTTTAACAGCAGCATGCAGATGTCAGATTTCAAACTTCTACATAGCCCAAAGGTGTTTTCAGTTATTCTGGCTGATTAGACCTCTGGTCAGGACTGTGTGGGTGTTTACAGACTGTGCTTGATTAACATCTCCCTGACTTCCCTGTTTGTTTTATGGCATCTGTTCTGATTCTTTAAAATATATAAACAGTAGTTTGGGTCAGACTCCCAGCAGAGCTCTACACATCTTCTCCCAAGTCTAATCTCAGTAACCTAAAACACTTGTGTGGGTGTGCAGGACCATTCAGGTTATCAGTGTCTCTTTGCTTAAACAAGAAAGGTTTGTGTTTAGGATATCTCATTCACTCACAGTCTTGCGTTTTCATATACAAGTTATATCCTCTCAAGGCACAGTTCAAACCCCCCCACGACACACGTAATGTACTTGTTGACAGCAGCAGCAGACAGCTTCTGCATTGTCTTACTATTGTAGAAGAGCAGTAAATGGTAGCAGCAGTTGTTTTTAATAAATACCACAGACAGGGATACAAGTCTCTGGTGATTCAGAAAGATGCTGGATTTATTCCTCATTCGGCCACAGTGGGATATGAACTAAAGAATAGCATGTTTGCTGGGAGGTTTTTTACTGCAATACCCATACAGACAGACAGTAATAAACATAACAAGTTAAGTCATTTCAAGAAAATAATAATAATTGCTCTGGGCAGATTGATAAAAGCAGCAAAAACATACACAAAACATTTGACTTCTTAACATAGATAAAGACAGAAGGAACTTTCACTAAAAATGTTGAACTCGCTAATTAACAAATAATTTTATTGCTGGACGGGTTTTGTCATGAAAAACTCAACACAAGTAGATAGTGTGAGAATCCATCCAGATATGTTTCACTAGTGCAACGATTTGCTTGAGCTGAAGAAAATGGAAACATTTAAATTGCCTGACATTCTGCACTGCACAGCAATACTCTGTGAGATTACTGAATCACCCCCCCCACACACACACAAGAAGACATATCAGCCTCTTGCAGTTTAAAAAGTGCAACAGTCAGTGCTACGATTTGATGTTTTTTTCGATTAATTGTGAAGCCCTAATGGATGGACGGAGTGGGTTGGTGAGCTACAATTCATTGTCTTATTGACTGTCACTGTCGGTAGCTGAATGACATCTGTTAAGGGCATCTGTTCCAAGGAGAGAGGGCTATTACTGTCACAAAAACACACACACAAATGCACACTAAAGAGTGTGAGGTAAGCAATAACTGCAGACTCTTGCCAATGATGCTTCAAGATAGGATCGCCTGCGGGTAGAGAGTGGCAATACTTGTTCTCTTCTGCTGTCTCCCTTTCCCCTTGTGTAAATAAAAGTGAAAATGGGTCATCCATTATGAATAGACATACAGATAGGACCACATTTTCAATATCCTGATTATCCTTGCTAATATAGATATTGACTCTATCAATTTACAGCTTTAGTAAATTGCCATTTTCTTCCTCTTTCTTTCCCCATCCCTCCCTTCCTCACTCCTTCCATCTTTATCTCAACTGTGTAAATTGGTCATGCATAATGGATGAACAGATATAGACGGAAGCAGAGCTCTTTCCATAGATACTGAAAGAGAGGTGGGGTGAAGTGGGCAAAACATGCCAGCTATGTACACACCCTCTTATTCTTTTGCATATCATCATCCCATCCATGTATTTTTGGAATGTCACATTTGTGTTTCTGAAGGACAGTCACAACATTGGCAGCTCCAACCATCATATTTGACACTTTTCACTGTCACCTGGGTTTCAAATGGTGAGAGGTCATAACTTTGTGTTGCTAGCTGACACACAGGTACATTTGAGTAAGGTATCTGTAAAAAGATAAAATATTTCAGTGAGCGAATCCAAACTGGGCTACAGAAGTAATGCAGATACTTGTTGTGTTGTCCTCACACACAGACAGGATAATTTAAAGCTCTGCAGGTCTACAAAGCCCTTTAGCCTCTTAGCTCTTCTAGCTGTTTTGGTTTTATGAGCCACATTATGATATTGAAGATGAAACATCTAGCAGGTTCAGAGCCACATGTTTTTCTCAGAAGTTGGTGGAGACCAAATGGAAAAGTATTGCTGTATTAAATATTTGACTTGCACACATCAGGTGGCCAGAAACATTACTGCAATGGGATGATGATGTTCTGTTTCTGCAATTTATGTAAATGTGTCAACTAACTTGTTAGCCACAACAACTGAATACTGTGTTATCAGCTTGTAGAGTTCTTCTGTCCCATGTTTCTCTTCTCCAAGCAGTCTCCGTGCTCCAATTGGATAGTTAAGAGCGGAAATTTGCCACCCATGAGCAAAGGGGAAAACAAACATACAGAGCCTCAAACTGCATCAATATGTAGGATAAAAGGTCACTGTACTGCAAACAGTTCTAAAGTGCTGTATAAACATGCAATTCACGTGTGGTGCTTAAAGCAACAGTCAGTAACAATTGAACAAACAATGCAAAACCTTCTTTGTCTCTCTCTGCTGCTCGTACCACTCTGGGACATGATGAACACGTTGTTTGGACTATTATATTTGCTGTTGTTGGCAAAGGAGGAGAGTACCTTTTAGCGTAAAATCCTGCTTTCTGAAAGCGTCACTTATTACGCATTGAGATGAGAATGTGTTGAGTACTTTCATTGCTGCTGGTTGTTTCTCAGCGATTGTGTTTGCAAAACCGACAGCTGAAGATACTGAGCTTGACTTAGTGATAGCAAGCGACGAAGGGGGCTGTGCGTTCTGGACTCCTCCTGACTCTGATTGGTTGTTTGGACTCGGTAGTAGTGGATTCTTAAATGGACTCGGTAGTAGTGGATTCTTAAAAATGGCAGTGGGAGCAGTAAGAGAAGCCAGATGAACAGGATTTTTTCCCCTAGATTATCTGTCTCATGTACTACTGTCAGGCTATAGTGACAGTTTTAGCAAATATGATAAAAACTTATTTTTAAAAGAATTCCCTACTGCTGCTTAAAAAAACAGCCCACATAGTGTTTTTATAATCCTCCTTGTGTTGAAAAGTGACTTTAATTGTTTAAAATTGTAGTTACAGATATGTAGCTGATTGAACCAAAATATATTGAATATATTGAAAAATATATTCAGCATATTGATTAAATGACGATTGAGAGGAGGGAGACAAAGAGAGCGAGAGAGAATGTAGTCAAGAATCCAGGGCAGCAACCAGTGGGTGTCAGTAAGAAACAGGTGCTCATGTGTTCCTGTGTGTTTGATGATGCGTTAGCATGAGATTTTAAAATAGTACTGGCTTCTGCTGAGGATTATTCAGCTCAATCTGCTGTATTATCAGGAGAGCGGAAATGACTTGTGGGCATTCATGTGTGTGTTCATGGTGTGTGTGTGTGTGTGTGTGTGTGTGTGTGTGTGTGTGTGTGTGTGTGTGTGTATGGTTTATATTAGTGCAGCAGGATAAGGCGTACAACAAAAGCAGTGAAAGACAATGAAATATATCAATGGGGAGCAGCTTAAAGGGAATATAGTATGGAGGATTGTTATCGCTGGTCATTTGACAACATTATAAGTATTAAGAGAAAATTGTACCCTGGGTCCCTCTGATATAAAGTTAAAAAGCCTGGCTCCTCCAAGGAATATTGAAACAGAAGCAGGAAGAATTTATTTCTTCTTAGCTATTAAAACATGAATGAATAGATATATAATGAAGATGAACATCTTTTTTGTTTTAGTCAATTCCTGCGTAACACACAGTCACATCAATTCACACGGTTTCATGGTGCTTGACTTTGTTTGATTGTATTGCACTCTGCACCAATATAGAGTATATTTTAAATACTACTTCCATTTGCAAATCAACCTATTGAGCCGATATTGCAAGTACAGTAGAGTGTAAACTGGAAATGCACATATGTTGTCAAGGTCAGGGTTGATTGTCAAATGTAAACCATTAAAACAATCTTTTTTAACCATACAGACAACCTTTTGGAAATTAATGGCTAAAACCCCATTTTGTCTAGGACTTGCCCTGACACAGCCAGTTTCTGTGGTGTTTTGAGTAATTAAATTCCCACTTACTCCTGCCTTTTTCTTTAAGGAAGACTTGTGGAAAGTCAACCTCCCCTCGGTAGACAATTGTTTGGTGGCTGTTTGTCTAGCTGACTTCTGAGTGATGGGAGGCAGACTAAAGTTCTCTGCCTATTACTGACATTCACATATGAATGACATTGTGTCATGTAGGACAGCAGAAAGAGCAGCTGTGTCGCCCGATGCCACTCACACAGTGGCACATTGATGTATTCCATGCCCAAAGACTA